>NC_037682.1:107154402-107414978 GCF_003255815.1 Theropithecus gelada | reverse complement strand
ACACACACACACACACACACACACACACACACACACACACACACACATAAAAAGTAGCCGGGTGTGGTGGTGGGCACCTGTAGTCCTAGCTACTCGGGAGGCTGAGGCAGGAGAATGGCGTGAACACAGGAGGTGGAGCTTGCAGTGAGCCAAGATTGTGCCACCGCACTCTAGCCTGGGCAACAGAGCAAGACTCCGTCTCAAAAAAAAAAAAAGAAAAAAAAAGATTATACAGAGAGAGAGAAGCCTTCGAAGACCATTGATTATAACCCCCTCTCCATCTCCACCACTGTGGGCCTGGGCCAAGTCACCATCATCTCCCCCATGGACCACTGCAGTAGCCTCCTACCAGGTAGGTCTTCCTTGCATCTTGCCCCCCTCTACAAAGTACTTTAAACACAGAAGTCAGTTCATGCCTCTGCTTAGGGCTCTCAGGTGGTCTTCACAGCATTTAGAGTGGCATTTTCAAACTTTAGTGTGGATCAGAATCACCTACAGGGCTTGTTAAAACAGTTATCTGGTCCTACTTCCAGAGTTTCTAATTCAGTAGGCATGGGGCAGGGCCTAGGAACCTGCATTTCTCACACATTCCCTGGAGGGTGCTGATATTGCTAATTGGGGACCACACCTTTCCACCACTGATGTAGAGAAACACAAAGGTCCTTGCTGTGGCCTACAAGGCCCTCACAAGGATTTGGCCTCATGATCACTCTGACCTCATTCCTATTACTCTTTCTTTCACTCCATTCATGTCACATCTATCTCTTCTTCCTCCCTCTTCTCTGAGTATCGCCCGAGACAGCATCATGGCATACTCTTTACCTCCTTCAATTATTTGCTCAACAGACTCCTGGTCCATAAGGAGTTCCCTAGCATCCTCTTTAAAACTGTGTACAGTACCTGATCCCTTCCTAGCATCCACTCCCATCCCACGATTGGTTTTTTCCATAGCACTATCACCAACTGACATGCTTCTCTATTTGACTTATTTGCTTATCCATTTTTTATCGACTTACCCACTGGCTGGTGCAACACCAGAGCCCTGGCAGGATAGGAAGCTCCTCTGTTGTGAATAATCTGTTCACTACTATATATCCCACACCTAAAAGAGTTCCTGGCACATAATAGGTGCTCAGTAAGTTTGTTTAATGAAGGAATAAATAAATCAGAGAGATAGAAGGAAAATTTAGATATGTTTACATAGTGTCATTGAAACCAAGCTAGAAAATAATTTCAAAGTGAGATTTCAAGATAAATAATAATAACTGCGGTAGGGAGTTGAGTAGGGTTTAAAACTGAGGACACGTCCTTTATATCTGCTACTGTTTCTATCTTGTTTAAGAAATTCTTCAATACCTAGAGGTCATGAGGGTGTTCTATTTTATCATCATCAATATAATTTATCAATATAATTTCAAAAATTCATTTTACTTCAAATATAGTGTCACAGGAAGTTGCTAAAAAATGTTCAGGGACATTCTTAGCTTCTTCACCAAGTGTCTCCCCATGAAAACATCTTTCCTAACTGCAGTACAATATCACAATTAGGAAACTGACATTGGCACAATCCCGAGAGCATGTTCAGATGTCATCATTTATACATGTGCTCATATGTATGCATTTATAATACATGGGGGTATATTTGTATAGGCCTACGCAATTTTATCACATGTAGCTTCATGGAACCACCAGCACAAATGCGTACTCAGCTGTACCATCATCACAAACCTCCCTCTTGCTACTCCTTTTTAGCTACCCTCTCTCTGCTCTATTGTTATCTCTGGACAACCGCTAATCTGTTCTCCATCTCTATAGTTATGATATTTTATAAATGCTATATAAGTGGAATCATGTAGCATGTATCCTTCTGACGATGACTTTTTAATCTCAATATAATTTCCTTGAGATTTACTCAGGTTGTTGCATTATCAATAGTTCATTTTTTTATCACTGAGTAGTAACCCATGACATGAGTGTACCACTACTTATTTAATATTCCACCATTGAAGGTCATTTGTGTAGTTTCTAGTTAAGAGCTACTGCAAATAATGCTGCCATAAATATTCTCATACAAGCTTACGTGTGAAAATCAGATTTTATTTGTGATAAATGCCTAAGCATGCAATAGTTGGGTCACACATTAAGTCCATTTTTCATTTTAAAGGAAATGCAAAGCTATTTTCCAGAGCGACTCTACCATTTTACATTCCCATCAGCAATGTATACATGATCTAGTTTCTCTACATCTTTGTCAGTATCTGATGCTGTCACTACTTTTTATCTTAGCCATTTTGATACGTATGTAATGTCATGTCATTGTAGTTTTAATTTCCTTTTCTCTAATGGCTAATGATGTTGAACATCACATATTTATTTGTCATCTGTATAGGTTCTCTGATGAAATATCTGTGCATGTCTTTTTCCCCTTTTCTAATTTGATTGTTTGGCTTTTTGTTTTAGATGGAGTTTCACACTGTTCCCTAGGCTGGAGTGCAATGATGTGATCTCAGCTCACTGCAACCTCCGCCTCCTGAGTTCAAGCAATTCTCCTGCCTCAGCCTCCTGAGTAGATGGGATTACAGGCTCCCACCACCGTACCCAGCTAATTTTTGTATTTTTAGTAGAGACAGTGTTTCACCATGTTGACCAGGGTAGTCTTGAACTCCTGACCTCAGGTGGTCTGCCCGCCCCAGCATCCCAAAGTGCTGGTATTACTGGCATGAGCCACCACACCGGGCCTGATTATTTGGCTTTTTAATGTTGAGTTTTGATAGTTCTTTGTGTATTCTAGATACAAGTTCTTTGTAGGCATGTAGTTAGCAAATATTTTCTTCCAGTCTATATTTGTCTTTTTGTATACTTAATAGGGTCTTCAGTGGTACAAAAGTTTTTAATTTTGATAAAGTCCCATTTATTATTTTTCCTTTTATGCATCATGCTTTTGGTGTCAAGTCTAAGAACTCTTTGCCTGGGCTTGGAACCCAAAGGTATTCTCTCATGCTTTTTTCCTAGAATTTGGTCCATGAGTCATTTTGAGTTAATATTTGTATGTAAAACATGTAGTTTAGGCAGAGGTGTGTTTTATACCTATGGATAGCTTTAGAACTCTTTATTAAAAGACTACCCCTTCTCCATTGATTGGTTTTGCTCCTTTTTCAGAAATTCACTGGGCATATTTGTGTGAATCTATTTCTGGGTTCCCTATTCCTTTTCATTGATTTGTGTGTCTATCGCTCCACACTTTCTTGCATACACTAGCCATAGAACATGGGATATATATCAAGTTGATAACCACTTAACATTGGGAAGAGGAATTTCTCCCTCTTCATTCATTTTTTCAAAATTGTGTTGGCTATTCTAGAGCTTTTCTATTTCCATAAATATTTGAATATGAGCTTGTGTATGTCCACAAAAAAAATTGCTGAGAGCTTGATAGGAATTTCGTTAAATCTACAGATCAATTTATGGAGAGGTGCCATCTTTACTATGTTGAATCATGTAACTCATGAGCACAATATGTCCCTCCAAGTGCTCACATCTTTCATTTTTTTCATCAACATTTTGTAATTTTCATCACACATAGTCTGTACATGTTTTGTTAGACCTACATCTAAGTATTTAGTTTTCTTTGGAGCAATTATAGATGGTACTGCATTTTAAATTTTGGTTTCTACTTGTTCATTGTCAGTATGAAGAAATGCAATGATTTTTGTGTGTTAATCTTATAACCTGTGACCTTACTAACTGCACTTATTAATTCTAAGATTTTTGTGGGATTTTCTTTTGTGTGTGGGTATGAATGGTTTTGTTTTTTTGTAGATGCCTTGTACTTTTCTGCACGGACTATTATGTCATTTACAAATAGAGACAGTTTTCTTTATTTTTTCCAACTGTATCCCTTTTATCTCTTTTTCTTTTCTTATTGTCATGGCTAGAACTTCCAGTGCCTTGTCGAATAAGAGTGATGAAAGTGGAAATCCCTGCCTTATTCCTGTTAAGAGAGGAAAAATATTCAGCTTTCTACCATGACTAAGATGTCAGCTACAGACCTTTTGTGGATGTTCTTTACGAGGCTGAGGAAGTTCCCTCCATTCCTAGTATACTAAAAGTTTTTATTGTAAATGGATGTTGAATTTTGTCAATTGCTTTTTTGACATCAAATGATATAATCATATGATTTTTCTTCTCCAGCTTGTTGATAGGATGGATTACACTGATTTTCAAGTATTGAAACAGGATTGCATACCTTGAATATATTTCATTTGGTTGTAGTGTATTATTCTTTTTATACATTGCAGGATTTGATTTGATAGAATTTCGTTGAGGATTTTTGCATCTATGTTCAAGGGATATTCGTGTATAGATTTCTTTTTGTGTGCCGTCTTTGGTTTTGGTATCAAGGTAATAACGGCTTCATAAAATAAGGTTAAAAGTGTGCACTTCTCTTTTGCTTTCTGGAAGAGAGTATGTAAAGTTTGTGTCAATTATTTTAATGTTTGGCAAAATTCTCCAATGGAATTAGCTGGGCCTGGAGATGTGTTTTGTTAGAGTTTTTAAATTACAAATTCAATTTTCTTAATAGTGAAAGGGCTACTCAGCTTATCTATTTTATCTTGGCTGAGTTTTGGTAATTTATGTTTTTTGAGAAATGGGTTAGTTTCTTCTAAATTGTCAAATTTCCAAGTGTAAGGTCATTTATGCTATTCCTTTATCATTTTTTAAATGGTTATAGAATCTTGTGATATCCCTGTTTAATTCTTAATATTGGTAATTTGTGTCTTTTTATCTTTGTCAGTCTTACTAGAGTTTTATCAATTTTATTGATTATTTTGAAGAATTGGCTTTTTGTTTCTGTCTATTCTATTTCCATTCTATTTCTATTGTTTTCTTGTTTAAATTTTTTTTTGCTCTTGTCTTTTATTGTGGTAAAATATCCATAACATAAAATATCCCATTTTAAGCACTTTTAAGTGTGCAGTTGATTTTTAAGTGTACAGTGAGTCAGTGAGTGTCCAGTGAGTGTCCAGTGTCCAGTGAGTGTACAGAGAGTGTCCGGTGAGTGTACAGAGAATGTACAGTGAGTGTATAGTGAGTGTACAGAGAGTGTCCAATGAGTGCCCAGTGAGTGTCCAATGAGTGTACAGAGTGTCCAATGAATGTCCAGTGAGTGTAGTGGCATCACATGCACATTGATCTGCAACCATGACTCCCATTCAGCTCTGGAACTTTTTCATCTCCCCACACTGAAACTCTGAACCCATTAGACGCTAACTCCTCATTCCCCAGTCACCCTATTCCCTAGAAACCCTCACTTTACTTTCTGTCTTTATAAATTTCACTACTCTGGGTAACTCATATAAGCAGAATCATACAATATTTGTCTGTTTGTGGCTGGCTTACTTCACATAGCCTAATGTCTCCAAGGTTTATCCATGTTGTAGCATGTGTGCAAACAATGTAATATAAATACAACCAAATACTACTACTCTATGCACACTCTTATGTGTTTCAGGTTTTTTTTTAATTTGTTAAGATTTGTTTTATGACCCAGGTTATGATCTATCTTGGTGAATGTTTCATGGCAAAAGAATACAAAAGAATACAAAAGAATATGTATTCTGCTGTTGAAAAGTGAAGTGTTCTATACATGTCAGTTACATGCTGTTGGTTGATGGTGTCATTCAGTCCTGTATCCTTGCTGACTTTCTGTATGGTAGTGCTATCAATTGCTGGAGTGAGGTGTTGAACTTCCCAACTTTCACAAATTCCAAGTTTTGTGGATTTTTCTGTTAATACTTCAATTCTATCAGTTTCATTTCATGTATTTTGAGGATCTGTTGTGCGGTGTATATGCTTTTAGAAGTGCTGTATCTTCTTGGCAGGTTGATCCTTTAATTATTATGTAATATACTTCTTTGCTCCCCATAATATTCTTTGCTCTGAAGTCAACTTTATCTAATATTAACATAGCTATGCCTTCTTTTTTGATTAATGTTTGTATTATAAATCTTTTTCCTTCCTGTAACTTTCATCCTACCTATGTCAATATGTTTGAAGTGATTTTTGAGAGAGCATTTAGCTGGGCTGGGATATTTTGTTCTACTCTGCCTATCTCTAACTTTTAATTTCTATACTTATTTATAAAGTAATTATTGATATGCTGAGGATTGTTTGACATTTTGTTTTTCATTTATTCCTTCTGTTTCTACTGCCTCTGTTTCTTTCACCTTCCTGTGAGTTACTTTAACATTTTTAGTACTACAATTTAATTTACTTACAAAAATACTTGGTATATCTTTTTTATTTTTATTTTTATTTTTTGAGATGGAGTCTCACTTTCTCACCAGGCTGGAGTGCAGTGGCACAATCTTGGCTCACTGCAATCTCTGCCTCCAAAGTTCAAGCCATTCTCTCCTGCCTCAGTCTCCCGAGTAGCTGGGATTACCAGCACGTTCCACCACAGCCAACTAATTTTTTTGTATTTTTAGTAGAGACAGAGTTTCACCATGTTGGCCAAAATGGTTTCCATCTCCTGACCTCATGATCCACCCACCGTGGCCTCCCAAAGTGCTGGGATTACAGGCATGAGCCACCACACCCAGCCTGTATTTTTTTTTTTTTTTTTTTTTTAGTGGTTACTCTAGGTATTACCTTTTACATATGTAACATCACAGTCTACTAGTGTCAACATTTTGCCACTTCAAGTAAAGTTTAGAAATCGTATTTCCATTTAAGTCCCTTTACTCCCCCCAATTTTAAAAATATTATTTATTTATTTATTTATTTATTTATTTATTGAGACAGGGCCTTACTCTGTGATGCCCAGGCTGGAGTGCAGTGGCATGATCTCAGCTTGGTGCAACCTCCACCTCCTGGGTTCAAGCAATTATCCCACCTCAGCCTCCCAATGATTTTTGTATTTTTTTGTAGAGACAAGGTTTCACCATGTTGGCCAGGCTGGTCTCAAACTCCTGACCTCAAGTGATCTGCCCACCTTGGCCTACCAGATTAAAAATATAATTGTTTCAAGTGTTTCCTCTACATATATTGAGTGTCATATCAGATGATAATGTAACTTTTATGATTGCTTCAATCATAAAATATGACTAAAGAAATCATGGGGTGAAGGACAATCTATTACATTTATTTCCATTTTTGCTCACTCTGTTGTTTTTTTTTTCTTTCCGAAGGTCCTAGCCTTCTAGTATTGTTTTCTTTGTGTTTGGAGAGCTTTCCTTAGCCAGTCCTTAAGGATAGATCTGCTAACAACATATCCTCTTAGTTTTCCTTTCTCTGAAGATATCTCTATTTTTTATTAATTTCTGAAGGAAAAAATTAATTTCACTGTCTATTTCATCAAGATTCAAGGTTGACACTTTCTTTCAGGACTGAAAAAGATGCCATTTCTTCCTGGCCATGTTGTTTCAGATGAAAAATCATCTGTCATTCAAATTGGTGGGTTTTTGTAGATAATGTGTCATTTCTCTCTGGCTGTTTTTAAGATTTTTTTCTTTGCCATTAGTTTTCAGAAGTTTAATTATGATGTTTCTTGATATGAATTTCTTTTGGTTTATTCTATTTGGAGTTCACCTAGCCTTTAGATCTATAAATTTTTGTCTTTCCTCAATTTGGAAAGTTTTCAACCATTACTCATTCTGAGACTCCAATGATATGAATGTTAGGTATTTGTTACATAAATCCTTAAGACTGTGCCTTTCTTCAGTCTATTTTCTCTCTATTGTTCAGATTGAATAAATTCTATTGATTTGTCAAGTTCATAGATTCTATGTTCTGTCATCTCCACTCTGTTGATTCTACCTGGCA
Organism: Theropithecus gelada; assembly: GCF_003255815.1. Classification (NCBI taxonomy): domain Eukaryota; kingdom Metazoa; phylum Chordata; class Mammalia; order Primates; family Cercopithecidae; genus Theropithecus; species Theropithecus gelada. The sequence continues at coordinate 107,407,154 of NC_037682.1, read as the reverse complement.
TGTTTTTTTTATTTAAGTTATTGTATTTTGGGGGTCTATAATCTCTGTTTGGCTCTTTTTTAAAATAACTTCTGTCACTTTGCTAAGATTTTTCTATCTTTTCATTGTTTCAAAAAATTGTTATTGAATATTGGGACATTTTCATGAGAGGTACTTTAAAATTCTTGTCAAATAATCCCAACACCGGATTCATCTCAGCATCAGCATCTGTTGATTGTCTTTTCTCTTTCAAATTGTGGTTCTCCTGATTCTTAGTAAGAAGGATGATTTTTTATTGTATCCTGGACATTTTGGTTATTATGTGAAGTGACCCTTGATCCTGACTAAATATATGTTAGCAGGAAGTTACCCTTTTTAAATTTAGCATATGAGTTCTGCCCTACTTTTGTGGCTTTAATTCTAATAAAATTTTAGTTTTCTAAGCCCCCTGGTGATGTTATTCTGACCAGCTTTGTTCTTTTAGTGCTGTCATGACACTTGCTCAATGCCTGCCAGCACTGTCTGCAGTACAGAAGGTACTTCCTTTGGCTAACTGCTGTTGTTGTGGGACCTTTGGTGGAGGAGAAGGAGAGGAACACTTGGCCTGGGTCTCACTATGCCACTGGGTGGAAGATAGAGAAATGCGGGGCTTCAGGGCTGTTGCCACTGAGGGTGAATGGGGTGACCTACCAGTGCTTTCATTGTATAATAGAAGCTTGGAAAGCCCAGGGCATCACTGCTGCCAAGGTATAAGATCACTCACTGAGCCTGGTTTGTGGAGCAGGGGCTGGATGGCCTAGGACTTCCTAGCTGCTGGTGCTGCCACTGCTGTGGCTACAGGGACAAGTAGATAAGACCATCTACTGGGGGGCTCTGGTCATGGAGCAGAGATTGAGATGGCTGGGTCTTCACCACTGCTGCTGCTGCTAATGGATGAGTCCAATAGCAGGGTCTCCAGGTCCCCAGTTATGGAGCAGGGAATGAGTTTCCCCACTAGACCTCTGTTGTCTCTGTTGAGCTTCCCCTTTCTTGGTCCTTTGGCTAGAGAAAGAACACTTTGTTTTTTCTCTGCTTATTTGTTCTGGATTGTAAGCCTCTCCACTGCCCAGTTCAGTGGTATTTGGACTCTTAAAAAAATTAAAACCTAGGGAAATCACCACGTTGCCATTTCTCAAGTCCTGAGGTCTCTACCCAGTCTGCCTGTTTCTTTCCAGCTTTCAGAGTCCTTTTATCATTATCTGTTTAATAAATTTTTGTGTATTAAGTTATAGTTAGAGAGGAGGAGAAGGGAAAAGTGAATCTACAGCATCTTGCTCTGGAACTAAAATTCCAGAAAGCAATATAATTTTGACTGCACAATCAGGTCTTTAATCTATCTGAAATTGATTTTAGTCTATGATGTGAGATAGAAATCTAATTTCATTTTTTTTCTCCATAGATATTCAATTGTCTTGGCACCATTTTTGAGAAGTCTGTCTTTTATCAAATACTCTGCAGGGCTCACCTCTGTACCGCACAAGAGTCTATTGCTTGGCTTGCTATTCTAGGTAATTGCTCTATTTGACTATCCCCGCACCAATACATACTGACTTAATTATCATATCTTTATAGTAAGTCTTGATATACGGTGGTAACAGATATTCACACAAATGTTTTTTATACTTGTTTTGTATGCAGAAAACTTGTTAAACCCCTCTTGCTAAATTTAAAAATGTATCTATGGAATCTTTTTGGATTTTCTGTAACCTAAACTGATTATATCATAATGTGCACAGTTACATGATTTTTTAAATCATGACTTCCCCCAACCTTTTCAATCATTTTTAGGGAGTAAAGGAGGGAAGATTTTTTTCTGTGGTGGCCAAAACCTCTACTACCATGTTGATTTGGTGAAAGTCGGAGTAGTGCAATTATTTTTCTTGTTCCTACTTTCTAAAGGAAGAGCTGGCTGGGCATGGTGGCTCATGCTTTGTACTCCCAGCATTTTGGGAGGCAGAAGTGGGAGGATCACTTAAGCCCAGCAGTTTAAGACCAATTTGGGTAACATGGAGAGACCCTGTTTCTACAAAATATAAAAAAGGTTAGCTGGGTGTGGTGTTGCATACTTGTAGTCCCAGGTACCACAGGGCTAAGGTGGGAGGATCTGCTGAGCCCGGGAGGTCGAGGCTGCAGTTAGCCATGATCGTGCCATCGTACTCCAGACTGGGTAACAGAATGAGACCTTTTATCCAAAAAAAAAAAAGAAAAAAAAAAAAAAAAAGAAAAGCCTCTAGAGCTTCACTATTAAGTGCGATGTTTGTTACAGGTTTTAGCAAATATATTGTATACAACTAAAGAGGCTTTCAACTATTCCTAATTTGCCATACTTTTTTAGCATAAATAGTAAGTTTTATTAAAAAATAAAATAAAAGCTTAGAAAACACATGCTAGGCCGGGCATGGTGGCTCATGCCTGCAATCCCAACACTTTGGGAAGCCAAGGCAGGCAGATCACCTGAGATCAGGAGTTCGAGACCAGCCTGCCAAACATGGCAAAACCCATCTCTACTAAAAATACAAAAAGTTAGCCGGGCGTGGTGGTGGGCGCCTGTAATCCCAGCTACTTGGGAAGCTGAGGCAGACGAATCACTTGAACTTGGGAAGTGGAAGTTGCAGTGAGCCGAGATCATACCACTGCACTCCAGCCTGGGTGACAGGAGCGAAACTCCCTCTCAAAAAATAAAAATAAAAAAAGAGAGAAAGAAAACATATGCTATGCTAATGCTAGTCAAAAGAAAGCTGGAGTGCTTATATTAGTATTAAACAAAGTAGGTTTAATAGCAAAGAATAATACTATGGATAAAGACCATTATGTCATAATGATTAACGAGTCAATTTATTACTAGGATATAACAATCCTAAATGTGTATGTACCTAATGACAGAGCTTCAAAATACATGAAGCAAAGATAGATAGAACTGAGATGAGAAATAAGCAAATCCACAAGCATAGTTGGAGATTTCAGTGCCCTTCTCTTAATAATTGAAAAAACAAGTATTAATAATATAAAATTAGCAATGATACAGAAGACTTTAAACAACATTATCAAATAATTTGACTTAACTGATCTCTATAGAATATTCTACTGAACAACAGCAGAATATGACTTCTTTCCAGAGGCATATAGAACATTTATCAAAGTAGATAATATTCTGGGCTATAAAATGAGTCCAACAAAGTTAAAGGAATTCAAGTCATGAAGTACGTTTTCTAACCAAAATGGAAGTAAATTAGAAATCAATAACAGAAAACTAACTACCTGGAAAATTCTCAAATATTAGGAAAGTAACATACTTCTAAATATCTCATGAGTCAAAGAACAAACAAAAAGAGAAAACCAACAGTATTTTGAACTAAATGAAAGTTAAATCACAACATATAAAAACCTGTGGCACAGAACTAAAGCAGTATTTAGAGGCAAATTTATACCATTAAGTGCCTATTTTAGAAAAGAAGAAAGATCTCAAACCCATGATCTCATCTTCTACCTTAAGAAACTGGAAGAAAAAAGTAGAAAAAAAGGAAATAAAATCAAATGATAATAGTGGAAATAAATGTAATACAAAATAATTTTTAAAATCAAAATTAACAGTTTCTTTAATATGTGTGTATATATATGAATAATTTGTAATATTATTTAATAATATTAAAATCAATAAGGCCAAGCTGATCAGATAAAAACAAAGCAAAACAAAAACAGAGAAGACATGAGCTACCAATATTAGTCATTAAAAAGTGACATCACTACAGAGTCTATAGATTTAGAAAGATAATAGAGGACAATTAAAACTCTATGACAATAAATTTGATAACTTAGATAAAATGCAACATTTCTTAAGAGTCACAAACTACCAAAGTTTATTCAAGAAAAAATAATCTGAATAGTTCTATATCTGTTAAAGAAATTACGTTTATAAATAAAAGCCTTCCAACAAAGAAAACTCCAGGCCCAGATGGCTTCTTCTGTGGGTCCTGCTTCACACTAAAGAAGACATAAGACAAATTCTATTCAAACTTTTCCAGAAAATTGAAAAAGAAGGACTACTTCCCAACTCATTCTATGAATCCAATGGTACCATGATACCAAATTCAGACAAAAACATTATAAGAAAAGGAAACTACAGAATGATACCTGTCATAAACATAGATGCCATAATTATAAACAACATTTTACCACCTAAAATAAACAATAAAACATCCTGATCAAATAGTTTGTTCCATGAATGCAAGTTTGCTCTAACATTTTTGAATGCATCAATACGATTTATCATTATCAACAAACCAAAACAGAAAAACTAAATAGAGTTATCCCAATACACGCATAAAAAGCATTTGAAAAAATTCAACATCTCTTTCTGATTTTTTTTACAAAAATCTCTCAGCAAATTGATAATTAGAAGGTACTTTCCTCAGGTAAGGAGCATCAACAAAAACACCAGAATAATGAAAACACTGAATTTTTCCCTCTAAAATCAGGAAAAAGACAAGAATGTTCATTCTATCCCTTCTGTTCAATAGTATATTGAAATTTCCAGCCAGGGAAATAAGGCAAGAAAAGCAAATAAAAGGCATCCAGTTTGCTAAGGAAGAAGTAGAACTATCTTTGTTCACATACAGCATGATTATTTATGCAGAAAATTTGGTATAATGTGTAAAACAAATTGTACAGGAACTAATAAGTGACTTTAGCAAGGCTGCAAATTGCAAGTCTAATGTACAAAATTTAATTGTATTTCTATATACTAACCATGAACAATCAAAAACTTATATATACACACACACTCTAAATGGCAAGAAATATGAAACACATAGGAATAAAACTGACAAAAGATATGCAAAACCTGCCACTGAAAAGTACAATGCATTGTCAAAATAAATTAAAGAAGACTTTAAATAAAAGAAAAGATGTACCTTGTGCATTGATTTAAGGGATCTATGCTGTTAAACTGTCAATTATCATCAGATACATTCAACACAATCCCTATTTAAAATCCCAAAAGGTTTTTTTGTAGATATAGACGAGCTGATTGTAAATGTCACATGGAAATGTAAACAATGCAAATAATCAAAATAAATTTTTAAAAGAGGAGCAAAGTTGGAAAGCTAATGATACCTGTTTCAAAATTCAATATAAAGCTACAATAAACAAGATAGTGTGGTATTGGTGTCAGGATAGATGAATAGATCAAATAGGTCAGTGGAACATAATAGAGTCTAAAACTCTCTCTCACACACAAAACTGATTTTTTTTTACAAAGGTGCAAAGATGATTTGGTGGAGGAAGCATAGTCTTGTCAACAAATGATGCTGGAACAATTGGATATTCACAAGCAAAAAAAATGAATTTCAATCCATATGCAAAAAATAAAATGAAATTTAGAACTAATGTAAAACCTAAAATTCTACCAAAAAAAGTAGAAAATTTACTTTTTTGGATGATTTTTTAAATTCTTTTGGACTGGATCATGTTTATTAGTAATCATCTTTAATTTCCACCATCCTCCGTGTTCTTCCCTATATCTCAAGAGCTGAAATTTCACTACAATCCTTAGACTCCTTGACACCAGTTTTTGAAATGTAATTTATGTTCTGCTGATGAAATACACTCATGTATGATTTGGAAAGCAGGGAGGAGGAAATGACCCTTTCTTCTTTGACAGTGATGACAGCTGACGTGTGGGTTGTGGAAGACATGAATGTTTGCAGTAGTTGAACACTGCATTCCATTGCCAGTCACCAGCTTCAAGATGTGGAAAAGCTGTAATATCACCATGTATTTTTTGCAATTTACTCTCTTCTGGGTAGCAATGGCAGCCTCTTGACTGCTGGATTGTGTTGTAGTGATGCAGCTAAAAGCCTACAAGCAGCCCTCTAACTTTTGTACCTCCAGTTTCACAACGATTTTGCAAGCTTCTAATTCCCAACATTAAATTATTTTCTTCCTGAAGTACTTTGCCTCTATTTTTCTGCAGTAATTCATGACCAATACTATCTTAAGAAGACAAAATGTATGCTTAAATTATCTAGCCAAATATGAATACCTGTACCTTATCAGATAATATAAGGACCCTAGCTCCATTAATTACACTTTTAGCTCCATTAATTATGCTTTTAAATGTAAGTCACAGGGTCTTATTGTTATTTTTTGTATATTCAATGTTCATTTGGATTTACCCACTTATTTATAACTGAAAGGTTGTCTTTCTCTTGATTCCTTTTTGTATTTCAACCTTCCATCTATAATCATTTTCTTTTTTCCTGAAATACATCATTTAGATTTTCTTTTACTGAGGGTCTCTTGATGACAAACTCTGTTTTACTTACATTAAAAAATCTTGGCTGGGTACGGTGTCTCACCCCTGTAATCCCAAGACTTTGGGAGATGGAGGCGGGCAGATCACGGGGTCAGGAGATTGAGACCATCTTGGCTAACGTGGTGAAACCCCATCTCTACCAAAAATACAAAAAACAGCCAGGTGTAGTGACAGGTACCTGTAGACCCAGCTACTCTGGAGGCTGAGGCAGGAGAATAGTGTGAACCCGGGAGGCAGTGCTTGCAGTGAGCCAAGATTGCGCCACGGCACTCCAGCCTGGGGGACTGAGCAAGACTCTGTCTCAAAAAAAAATTTTAATTAATTAATTAATTTAAAGTCTTTATTTTGTTCCCATTATTAAAAGATATATTTCCTGGGTATAGAATATTCATCAGCTATTAACTTTTGTCAATATATTGAAGATATTATTCCCCTGTCTTCTGACTTCCATTATTATTGTTGAGAAGTCAGCAATTAGTCTAACTTATTCATTTGAAGACAATCTGTTTGTCTCTTATAACTGCTATTAAGATTTCTTCTGGCTGGGCGTGGTGGCTCACGTCTGTAATCCCAGCACTTTGAGAGGCTGAGGTGGGTGGATCATGTGAGGTCAGGAGTTTGAGATCAGCCTGGCCAACATGGTGAAAACCCGTTTCTACTAAAAATACAGAAATTAGCTGGGTGTGGTGGCACATGTTTGTAATTCCAGCTACTTGGGAGGCTGAGGTAGGAGAATCGCTTGAACTCGGGAGGCAGAGGTTGCAGTGAGCCAAGATTTTGCCATTGCACTACAGCCTGGGCAACAAGAGTGAAATTCCATATATATATATAAAACAAAAGATTTCTTCGTTTGGGGCATTCTCTGTTCTCACTGTTATGTGTTGACATGTTTTCTTTATCCTGATTGAGATTTTTAAGGCTTCTTGAATCTACAGTTTCATATCATTCATTGTTCCTGAAAAATTCTTACCCACTATTTCTTCAAATATTGCTTCTGCCTTCTCTTTCTCTCCTTTCCTGGGAATCTGATTAAATATATGCTAACCTTTCTCACTGTATCCAGCATACCACTTAACTCATCGTCTGCATTTTCCACCTTTCTGTCTCTTTATGACATATGTAGACTAACTTTTTCTGGCATCTTCCAGTTTACTAATTCCTTCCTTAACTGTGTTTAATCTGCAGGTTAAATTCATCCTTTGGTGTTTTTTTTTTAAATTTTAGTAATTGGAGTTTTATTTTCAGAAGTTCTATTTTAAAAAACTCTACTGTGTCAATTTTTATAGTTTCCTGCTCATACAAATACATTCACACTTTTAAAAATTTCAAACATGGTGTAATGAATGCTGTGCTGCACTGGACATTCCCCTTTCAGGAATAAGGGATTTATTTACTCTGCCGATGGAAATAGAAGTCTGACATTGTCCTTAGAACTAAAATCATTGGCCAATTTTGATTTCTGTTACCATATGTCCATGATGACTTCAAAACAAAAGTTCAAAATTCCCTCAATTGGCCAATGCTGTTAGGGCAAAAAAAAAAAACGTCTTCTGGGTTGCCTTTACCTCTCATATGTTTCCTTAAACAACTTTCCTGCTAATTCCATACTATCTTATTATCCATTTGATACTTTTAAAAGGATTTGTAGTTTTTTTCTCAATCAGTAATTAGGTCCAAATAACCCATATTTCACTGTATGAAATATACAAGAGTAGCAGAAAAAGGACTCCACTGGCTAGAATCTAGCAGTGGCTACTGCCTTGCTTTGTTCAAAAAGACTGCAACCTTCCTTCTGGCTCAGAAGAAAAGAGTACCCGAATGAATGAGTGATGTCTGTCATGGTCACAGGAGGTGGTATGTCACAGGAGGAGAAATCCTGTGACCAAATCATTTGAAAATCTTTTCTCATTCTTTGGGCCCCTAAATTTATTAATATAAGGAGCCATTTATCCCCAAAACTTTAACCAGTCCACTCACTTTATAAACTGCTCACCCTGAGTTTAAGGCTCTCTATGTTTTTGTGTCAACCTCTGTTTCCAGACTGTTTCACCACTGCACCATATATACTAAAAACCACAGCCAAGTAGACTCCACCTTCCCCTAAACATCCTCCGACATTTCCATCTCCAGCAACTTGACTCAAGGTTTCACTGTTTGGAATAATTACTCTTCATTTATACATTCAGAAATTCTAGACATTCTTCCAACCTAGATCCATTGCCACCTCCTCATAAGACTTTCTTTGTCTCCCTGTTGGATTCCTCCTTCCCTTGGTCTCTCAGAGCACCGTAAGTCTTTCCAGCAAACTTTGCCTTTCCCTGTTTGTTTCTATCCCATGCTAGTCAGGCCTTTGTTTAATCTCTGGTCCTATCCTGTTAGGTGGAAGAGGCTCAGTCAGGGACTGCCTGATCTTTGTAGTTAACATAGTTTGATACCCAATACATGTTTCCTTCCAGAGGAGAAATCTCTGATGAATGGAAAAAGTCATATTCCTCCGTGTTATTTGTCCTTCAGACTTTGGCTCTAGGGACTGCTCAGATTCCAGTGGCTAACTGTACATCCTCTGAGCTGCAACCACCCTCTCCCTCCCCAGGGTCCTGAAACAACTGTTCGAAGGGCACCATACTGAAGCACATAAGGTAGGACTAGGAGCTACACACCTGTTTTTTGGAGGTTAGGACATGTAGGCAGGAGCAGGGCATGCCTGGGTTGCTGTTGCCCACCAGTAGCAGAGCTGGCCAGGCCAAGCATAGTTGAGCATTTAAAATACATTAAAGGCCTGCTCCCTTTGAAGTTGGAAACTATCTCTATTTAATCAGAGAGAAACAACTTTTCAAAAGATTTTTTCCCCTCTTTTTTACCTTCAGCTTGCTGGCTTCTCCTGTGGTTAGTAGCATGAATAAAACATGCATATCCCAATTAAATCTTGATTTAATTTCACTTCTTTGCAAAGCTGATGAACTCGAGTGCTTTCATAAAGACACTGAGCATTAGCATTCTTTTGTTATGCACAATCCATTCGGAGGAACAAGGGGCTAAAAATATTCAGCTGCCTCTCCCCTGGCCTTGCCAAGCTCTCCGTGAGTTAGGGAAAAAGGAAAACACACAGGCACACACACATTTCCAGCCAGACTAATCCTCCCCGTGGACACCCCCTGGTAATTGTAGGGAATGAGAGCTCGTTTGACCATGAGTAACATCTCAGAGTTGGAAGGCAAACAGCATCTGCAAAAAGGACACTTTCTCGGGTGCTTCTTTGGTACTGTACCTGGAATAGTCAGTACCCATAGCGATTTAAGAGCCCTTCCCTTCTCCTGCTCCAGAGGAGGCCCCAGCAGCAGGAAGAAGCTCTGGACCCAGCTGTGCATCCCAGAGGGCTGACTGAGCTTCTTGCCATTTGCTTCTAAATCTGAAAAATACAAACTTCCCCTGAAGTTCACACTCATCACTTCAAAAAATAAATACTGTATTCATTGAAGACTGAATAGTGCATGAATGTGTTTACCTGTGGTTATTCCTGGATGATGGGATTATGGATGATCTTTATGTCATGTCTGACACTTTGTGGCACTTTATGAACTCTCTTTAATAAGCATAAGGAAATTCTACAATCAGAAAAAGTTGTTTTAGAAAGATTGACACTTATTGACACCCCTCTACTATATACAGGGTGAAAATTATCTAAGATATGCTCCCTAACTTCAGAGAGGTTTTTTGTTGTTGTTGTTGTTGTTTGTTTGTTTTCTTTTTTTGAGACAGATTCTCACTCTGTCTCCCAGACTGGAGTGCAGTGGTGCGATCTTGGCTCACTGTAGCCTCCATCTACCAGGTTCAAGGGATTCTCCTGCCTCAGCCCCCCAAGTGGCTGGGACTACACATGCACGCCACCACGCCCGACTAATTTTTGTATTTTTTTTTCATTAGAGACAGGGTTTCACTATGTTGGCCAGGCTGGTCTCAAACTCCTGATCTCAAGTGATCTGCCCACCTCGGCCTCCTAATGTGCTGGGATTACAGGGGTGAGCCACCATGCCTGGCCCTTCAGAGAGTTTTTAATCTACATGGGATAACTAATAATAGATGGGGTAACTAATAATAGATAGGGTAACTAATCATAAGGACTAAATATAGAGGTTCCAGTTCTAAGGTGCCCAGAGAAATAAATATTTCTGAAGGCAGTGATGGATAAAGAAGACTTTCCAGAGGAGGTGAGACTAGAAATGCTTGGGATCAGAGTTTGAGGGACCTTGGGAGACATTTAGACCAACTCTACATTTGGAGCTTACATCTCATCTTCATCAGCCTCACAGCATGAGGCTGGTTGAATATAGTCAGTTTCTGACCAGAAACTTGATGCTGTTTAAGTTAGTCTCTTCTACATTTGTTTTTCTCATACTTGGAGGTTCTTTCTATTTTTATTTTATTTATTTATTTTTAGAGAGAGGGGCTGGCTCTGTCTCCCAGGCTGGAGTACAGTGGGTGATCATAGCTCACTGCAGCCTCAACCTCCAGGGCTCAAGATATCCTCCTGCCTCAGCCTTCCAAGGAGCTGGGACTACAGGCACACACCACCATGCCTGGGTAAATACATTTTTTATAACATTTTTTGTAGAGATGGGGTCTCACAATGTTGCCCAGGCCTACTCAGAGGTTTTCTCACATTGATCTGAGCTCTGTTTCCCTGGTGGCTCTGGTTGGCCTCCTGGGGCCACATACACCAGGTCTGCTGCCTCTCCCACTGTGATGATCCTTCATATTTAAAGTCAGCTTTAACATCTTTTTTCTCTCGTCTTTATTTTTACTGTGGTTTTTAAAGCATACCTCAAATGTCATAACTTCCAACTGACAAAGGCTCTGAGGATGGATAAAACGTACACAAAATGGAAGAAATGGAACGGGTATTCTCAATAGGGAAAGTGGTATAAGCAAGACAGAGTTTGAGAGAGGCCAACTGTGTGGACTGGCCCAAGAAGAAACCAGTCCAGCTGGGGCTGCATTGACCTGGGGACTGGTGGGAGATGCAGGTGGAGAGGTAAGAGAAAGGCCACCTGGGGAAAGCCTGGATCTGCTGGCCGAGTCTGACTGTCCTCCATACCCCACATCCTCAAGAGTCTCTTTCACTCCAAGAGGAGCCTGGTCTGCGATTCAGGAGGCCTCTTGGTAGCCAGATGCTATTGTTTCATGAAAGCCCAGGTCCTTGTGGACCCTGCGGGGGACAGCCAGGGGCACAATGAGAAGGGGCTTGGTGCTTAGTTACTGCAGGTCTTTCCCTCAGTTGCCACCTTTGCCTATGATCTGACCAGTACATAATACACAGCCAGCCTGCAGAGGAAGACTGTGGAGGTACGGTGGTAGGAGGAAGGTTCAGAGAGCTTGGCCCTGAGATACAAGTCGATTTCATGGTGTGTGCAGGGAGGATGCTGGGGAAGAGAAGGGGCCGCATGGAGCATCAAGCATCAGGGCAAGCAAGGGACAGAGAGCACAGGACAGGCCTATAAGTGCTTACCCCTGTGAATTCACCCCTCATTCTCCCATGCCTCCAATCTCCTGGTATTGTTGTGAATATCCACAGAACAGATTCAATAGCACCTGGACAGAGGCTGTACGTACTCAGAATATGAAGGCGAAATGGCAAGGATGGCATTTGTAGGCCCTACAGCTAGAGTACAAGGGAGACAACCACACTGTGGCCCAGCCACCTTCTCTTCCCATACCAGGTTCTAACCTTCCTGACAAGAGGCCCTGTGTGCATGTGTGTAAATACCCCAGACTGCATAGCTTAGTTACATTCACTTTCCCTACCATCAAAATGTCACCCTTTGGGCCTAGGGATGGACACCAAAAGACCCTTGAAACAGGACTGTGCAGGCCCTCTGAGTGGGTTCAGAGCCATTTAAGGAGGAAACCTGGGGTGGGGCAAGGACCTAGAAATTGTTCTTATGAGAAGGGATATGAGATCCAAGTGGTCATGTCCCATGGGCACCCAAGATGTGGGGAGGGGTTGGACAGGAAACAGACCAGTTCTAGGACCCCTAAGCAAGGAGCCCAGAGCAAGGGCCCTGGTGGCACAGGGCTAAGGACGGTACTGATGACGAGTCTGGTGATCCTAAAATGGTCAAGTGGAAGGAGCAAAGACTTTGGAACCACACAGGCCTGGGCTCAAATCCTAGCCTTAACACTGACTTTCTCAGCCATTAATCTCCTTGAGCCTCTAGTTCCTCCTGAACAAATCTGAGAACAGCACACCTGCCTTGCAGGGTGGTTAATGAGATGGTATTGAAAAATGTATGCCAATAAACAATGGTTATTGATGTTTTTGACATAAGGTCACTTGTCAAGCAAAAGCCAACTTGAGGCAGTGATAGGGCAGGGTAACCCTGTGGAGAAAGAGACACCATGGAGAGTAAGGAGGGGGAACTAAGTTTCCCTTGGGGTGAAAAAGCCTCTTGGATGGCTTTGGTAAGTCTGAATCTGTCCATCACTGACCCTTGGGCCACAATTCACAGGCCTTTAAAATGGTTTTGTTTTATTTCATTTGAGTAGACTTCTGCCCACTATTCAGAGAAAATGTCTGATGCTGTTTTTTCAAATCTCTCAGACTGTCCACCACCTTCCTCTTGGCACAAGTCTAGACCACGCTGGAGCTTTCTCCCACACAGGCTTGTCAATTTGAGCCTCAGCACAGCTCACACCAATAAACAGGTCCCCAAGACCCAGGAGGCACACACTGTGGAGAAATTTACACACTTATAAAGAGAACACGCCTGCTAATATGTTTACAGGTCAGGGGTCTTTCTCCTGAATGCAGACAAGATATTGCTGCAGTAAAAGAGGAAATTGTTCAGGCTGATCTTCCAAGCATGGACCAAGGAGGAATCCCCAAGTCTTGGCTGACACAGCTCATAAATCTCCTGCGTTTCTGTTTGTCCCAACTTCTATCATTTCAAGCAACATGTGGGACTGTCACATTTTAAGAAAATAAATCAAAGAAATTATAGATTTGCCTTTGTGATCCTGATGTGCAGATTACATGTTATTACATTATAGATCTCACACCCTCAATGCATTTGCACTATGGTATGATTATTGGATTTTGATGTATTGCCAACATCAAACCCAAATAAATATTTTTCTTCACTAAGTGCTGCTGGGAAGGAAGGCAATTCTCAAATATAAAGCCTCTTTAGGTGGTTTAGTAAGAAATGAAAGGAGACCAATGTGAAAAAGAATAAACATGTTGTTGACACTGGTCTTCCATGGCAGTTCTTATACATCTAGGTCCCCAAGCCCTGAGAAAATAGAAACAGAAATGGCAATGAAGCCTGGAACCTGCTCTCATTCTCAATATGATTCATGTGTTAATTGAACAGATGTTTATTCAACAATGACTAATATGGCTTGGCTCTGTGACCCTACCCAAATCTCACCTTGAATTGCAATAATCCCCACATGTCAAGGGTGGGACCAGGTGGAGGCAATTGGATCATGGGGGCACTTTCCCCCGTGCTGTTCTCATGATGGTGAGTGAGTTCTCAAGAGATATAATGGTTTTATAAGCATCTGGCATTTCTCCCACTGGCATTCATTCTCTCTCCCTCTGCCCTGTGAAGAGGAGCCTTCAGCCATGATTGTAAGTTTCCTGAGGCCTCCCCAGCTATGCAGAACTATGAGTCAATTCAACCTCTTTTATTTCTAAATTATCCAGTCTTGGGTATTTCTTCACAGCAGCATGAGAATGGACTAATACACATACTATATGCCAGGCACTGTTTTGGGCATCAGGGGTGAGGAAATGAAGACAACATACGAAAACCTGTGCCCTAAGAGAGTTTGCAGTCTAGTGGAGGGAAAGAGAAAATCAATAAACAAGTAAAATACATAGCATATCCGTGCATGATAAGTGCCTGAGAGAGAAATTAATTAAATCAGCAGGGTAGGGTGAATGTTTGGTACCAATTTTAAGTGAGTGGTCAGAAATGGTCTTATGGTGAGAGTGACAGTTGACAAAGGCACAGTAGGAAGGAAGGCAGCAAAATCCGGAACTGTCTGGGGGAAGTGCATTAAAGCAAATTGAAAAGCATGTGCAATGGCCCTGAGGCAGTGGTGGTCCTGGGATTTCAGGAAGCAGCAAAAGGTTGGAGCTGAGTGGGGACAAGGAAGCAAGGGACAGTAGAGTGGAGTGTGGTAGCCAAATTGGAAGGGCTTTGCAGGCCACTGCAGTGACTTTGGATTATTCTAGGTCTGTTGTACAGTAATGGGCAAAACAAATGTCCCTGCTTTTTCAGTTTATGTTACGATTAAGAATATAGGGACATAAGTAACCAATTATGTACAGAGGAACAAGAATTCACTCTGTGGGGGGTATCTGAGAGGAGTTATGTGTGAGTCAACTAGAAGCTTCCCCCAGCCCACTTCTGCCATCTTCACTCTAAAGTGCTTACACCTGAGGAGCTTTGCTCATCTGAGAACAGTGCTCATAAAAGGGTCTGTAGGGGACAGCGTGGAAGGAATGGGTCCCTTTGAAGATGGGCAAGACGAAAAGAAAAGAGAGGGAGAACTTCTCCAGCAGAGAACCTGCTGACTGTATTTCACCCCTAGTTTCTACTGGAAATGCCAACTAGAAAGGCAAGAAAATGGAATGGCGGAAGGGGTCAAAGTGGAAGAAGGCAAACATTACAGTAGCATGTGGTGGGGTGAAGGGGAGGCCTTTCTTGGAGAAACACACAGGTCAAAACCAGCCCATAGTACCTGTGGGTTGAAGCACTGTGGGTCAGACCATGGAGCTACACTACAGGACTCTACTCATAGGGGAAGCAGAATGGCCCAGAGCAGGATAGACACAGGCAAGACCGAGGTGCCAGGCGGCCTGTGTGTAAATGTCAGCCGTGTAGGGTGTTATCTGAAAGTGCCAACTGTTAGCATCTGCACACCTTGTGAAAAGGTAGATTTGGGCTGCTGAGAGAGGGAATTTCATTCCTGTGGGAAGCTGAGTTAATGCTTAGGTCCCTCCTGTTAGAGAAAGGGAGCTCTTGCTCCTAGTCCATCCATTGCCAGGCAGTATGAGCTTTAGGAGACCATCATCACTAATATCCTTGGACAATTTGCCTTTTTTCTCCTCTTGGAGTAAAGACAGATCCTGATCAAGATTACTAGGTCAGCCATAGTAGAAAGAAGACTAGTGATCCCAGAGTCATAAAAAGGTATAGACAACCTCATGGTAGAAGATACTTTGGGAAACTCTCTTGGTTTTTTCTGTTTGTTTTCTGTTTTGTTTTGTTTTGAGACAGGGTGTCACTCTGTCACCCAGGCTGGAGTACAGTGGCATGATCACAGCTCACTACGGCCTTGACCTTCTAAGCCCAAGCCATCCTTCCACCTCAGCCTCCTGAGTAGCTGATACTACAGGTGCATGCCACCACATCTAATTTTTTAATTTTTTGTAGAGATTGGGTCTCCCTATGTTGCCCAGACTGGTCTTGAACTCCTGACCTCAAACAATCCTCCTGCCTTGGCCTCCCAAAGTTCTGGGATTAAAGGTGTGAGCCACCATGCTTGTCTGAAAGCTCTTGTGTAGTAGAGAAAAGTGCAGTGGCCTGAGAGTCACTGGTTTTAGCTCAGAACAAGTTTTGGGACCTTGAGAAAAATCATTTCAATCTCTGGCCATCAATTTCCTTGCCTTGAGAGCAAGGTTTTTCAAGCTCTACTCCTAGAAATCCAAAGGATCTGTTAGAGGTGTCCAAGGACCACTGTGATGGAAGTGGGGGCTTCCAGGGTGCCGTCTGAAGAAACACTGGAGACAACACGTTCTTTCTTCCAGAGCAGCACTGCTTTATATTTTGGGCTTCCATGGAAGTTTTCATTTGAAGGGAGAGTTATACTAGGTCTTTAAGAAATTAGCATGAAAACTACTGAGCTAAATATCTCTGCTCTGACCTTTTTCTACCTAATCAGTCCAACTGTATCAATGCCTAATCTACCCCATTCCTTTGCTGAGTGTCCCAAAGAAAACAATTTCTTCATTCTACTATGTCATTAATTTCCTTGTTTTTCTGTCTAGTCTATAGTCTCATTTAAGCCTCTCAGGCTATAAAAGATGCTAAAATTTGCTGCAAAACAGCCATCCCTTCTGTCTGTTCCCTCCCTTCCATCGTCATTCACTAGCTTTGCCTCATCCTCCAACCCTCAGGAGAAAAATCTTTTCTTTCAAAGAAGCCTTCCAGGTGCTCCCTCCACTCTCTCACTGACCCCTAGCCAGGGACTCATAATAAGCACTAAAATCATCTTTTTCCTTGTGTCTCCCTTACTAGACTATGACATTTTGGAGAGAAAAAAGTAAATTTGTCTTATTATCACTGTCTGCCAAGGCCTAGCCCAGTAATCACCCTGGCCATTCGCTACGATGCTGCTGTTTGCTAGATACTGACCGCTGCTGGGCACTGGGTGTGGCATGTCACATGCATTTCTTTACTTTATTCTCACATCAGTCTTTGAGGGCAGGTGTCATTTTGTACATAAAGAAGCTGGTTTCAGGAGGCTTTAGTGGACTACTCAAGAGCACAGGTGAATAATTACTATCATCTCCATGTTGGCTTTTAAGAGATCTTCAAGAGTGTGATTTCATTATCTCTGCATCCTGCCATTCTCCAAGGTGAGAAAATCAGACCCATAGTGGTCCATGCTTAGGTGACAGCAGAGGGTAAAGGCTGATCTCCTTATGCTGATGTATGGCTGTGGATTGGATTTTAGTCTGTCAGTTCATGGTTCTCTGGAGAATAAAAGAGTAGAATAGAGAAATCCTTATGGAATTCAAAATGCACATACGAAACACATGAAATAGCCATGAAGACACTTCCAGAACAATATATCAACAATCGCCCATGAGCTCTCAGCAGAATACACAAGCACCTGATATAATACATATACCTCAGGCGGGGTAAGCCAACTAAATATTTTTAAATCCCTTTTAATAGAAGAGTCACTGAGGAATGGTTCAATTAAATAAACACTCCCTGAGGCTCCCTGATGTGCACGGCGCTTTGCTCTACATTACAGGGTACAAAAGAGACCAGGGCTGCAGTCACCCCCAACTCCACATGAAGACCTCCAGCTCTGCATCAATATGCTAAATTGAAATTATGCCTTTGTGTGCCTCTCTTCCCCATGGAGTACTTCTTTCTTAGGGCAGGGCTCATGTCTTATATACCTCAGTATTCCCTGGACCTACAGCACATGCCGTGTAGAAAGCATGTGACTGAATCAGATCTCGGCTCCCAAGTTGCCAGTAAAAATAATCAAAATATAGATCAAGTTTATGCAAGAAAGAAAGTGATGGATCTTCCAGAGAGCTAGAGAGTTCTCTGGAAGCCCAGGTGAAGGGTAAATTGTTTCTGGCAGGGACAATGTCAGTAACAGAAACAGGAGACAATAGGCTGTCACTGTCTAACAGAGCAAATGGTAGAAGAAGGGGTGAGGCAGGGAGAAAGCTGAAGACTCAGTGAGAGGAGGAGGCTGAGGACAGGCTGGAGGGCCCATCAGCAACCTTCTGCTGCATCCTGTGCCGCCAGGCTCTCAGCTACCTCAGGGTCATTACACGTGCTATTCCATCTGCTGAAATACACTTCCCCCAGATAGCTCCAGGTTTTGCTGTCTCTCTTCCTACTCGGCTTTTGCCAGATGTCACTGTCATCCTAAGACTGCTTCTGACCACTCATTTAAAATTGAGTGAGGAGGGAGCATGGCATGTGGAGCCTGGTGCTTTAGGGAGGTCACCCTGGCAAACAGTGGGGAAAGGGGGCACAAGGCAAAGAGACTAAGTAGGGACACTGGTTGGTAACAGAGTACCAGAGGAGCACAGTCAGGGAGGAATGTGGAAGTGACCGGAGGACTGGAATCATGGTCAAATCAACAGGACTTGACAATTGACTGAGTGGGCAGAGAAGGAAGAAAAGGAGTGGGGAGAGAAAACAACGCTCAAAGGTTTAGTTCTGCTCACTAATTGGGAAAATTGTGGTGCTGGATGCAAAAGTAAAAAAAAAAAAAAAAAAAAAGGCAGTCTAAACAGACTAATGAAATCATCTCTGCAAAAATTATAACAACAGTGAGGAAGTTATGACAGTGAAAGGGATCTGACCTAACTGACTCCATCTTGTTTCTAACCTCCAAGCTCCCCTTGTTTATTCCTGGGGACAGCTCGAACTAACTTTGGGAGGAACTTAGTTTATAGTTTAACTTTGAAACAAAGATGATAACAGCCCTTTCCCAAAACAAATTCCCTTCTTGCCTGGGGACCAGACTGCGTTTATAGGACTAACACATTAGCGATAAGATTTGCAACTTCCCCATCTACTCCTGCAGATAATATCACTATTGTAGGACCTAAGATTGACCTTTTGAGATGTCTTTCCAGATTTTTGCATTTCTGACTACTGATGGCTCTGGACTCACCAACTGGTCCTGTGGCTCCCACCCCAGAACCAACTCAGTGCAAGAGGACAGTTTCGACTCTATGATTTCATCTATTACCCAACCAATCAGAACTCCCCCCTCTTTGGCCTCCTACCCACCAAACTATCCTTGAAAAACCCTATTCTCTGAACTTTTGAGGGGACTAATTTGAGTAATAATAAAGCTCCAGGCTCCCATTCAGCTGACTTGGCATGAATTAAACTCTTTCTCTATTGCAATCCCCCATCTTGATAAATTGGCTCTATCTGGGCAGTGGGCAAAATGAATCCACTGAGTGGTTACACTAAGGTGAACAAATGACAAATTTGGTTTTAGGTAAATTTTGGTTGAACTGCTAGTAGGCCATCCTGACTTTGTAACTTACTAGCTGTGTTACTTTATGTCTCTATACCACAGTTTCTTAATCCATTAAATGGGGATAATATAGAACCTATATCATAGGGTTGTGGTGAGAAAGTTAAACATTCAAATGTATATATATTTCTATGTACGTATACACACCCATACCCAAATGCATGCCTGGCACACAGTGAGTGGCCAGTCAGTACGTTAGCATTATTATTACCTAGGTTAAAATGTCCAGCAGGGAGGCAGAGCTGCAAATATGTTGCTCAGGACCAGAGCAATTCTTTGAAAAAAGAATCTATCATAAGATTGCTTTAAATAGAAACTCTCTCAGTGCTTTTAAGAGAGGGTTTACTCTCTCTCTGTCTCTCTCTTTTTTTCATTTTACTTGCAACCTTTCAGAAATCTATTTAGTGTATTAAGTGAGGCGCCCCTGTAGTTAAAATGAAACCTCTTCACTTCCTCAGTGAAGACATTCTTTGGGACAAATCTCCTTTTGAAAAAGTCAGTCTGGGCATAGAGGGCTCTGGAGGAAGGTGTGTCCATCCGAGGGCAGGTGGCTGAGTCGGGGAGGTAGTGCAGAAAGAAGGGAGGCTGTGGAGAATTAGATAGAAGCACTTTTTGGCAATTAGGAGGAACTGCCTATACCTGCGGGCAGCCACATGAAAGCCCATCCCAAGAGAAATTTCACTACTCCTGCCTCCATCTCACTCCATTCACAGTGACCTAGAAGTCTGGGTCTACATACAGGTATAAAGCCACTCCTAAAAATACAAGCATCTCCTTTATTATTTCATCCTCTGATAAAGTTTCCCCCTTCTTGCTGTTGTCATTTGCTAATGTAAATGCTAATGTGTTCACCAATAAGTGCATTTAGGTAGAGAAGACTTCTTGGAGGAGGTAGCTTCCTAAAGTAATAGAGGCAGGAAGGGAGGGGACGAGTGGAGACCACTAAATCAGCAGGGATGTTTCTGGCCTTTTCAGGAGCCTGCAGAAGCCTGAGCGCAAAGTAGGGGCAGGAGCCCAGGACCTGGGGAGGGTGTGAGGCTCCTGCGCCTCGGGAGGTCTGCTGGAGGCACCCCAAGGGTTAATGCCAAGAGCAGAGCCCTGCTCCAGGCAGTAGGGGTGGAGTGTGCTCTCCTGAGGAGCTCTACAGGAAATTGCCTAATAAACCAGCTCCAGATTCCATCTCTAGTTGCATATTTTATTGACTTGAAACTTTTTTTTTTTAATCAGTGGACTCCCAAAACCAGATAGGCTATAAAATAAATAAATATAAAAGAGTCTAACACTAAATGAGGAACAAATTACTCCTGCATTCCCCATCCCCCCCACTCCACCTCTCCCATTATCTCCAGCGACTCCCAACTAACCCAATCACAACCCGCCTAATAAACCAGCTCCAGAATCCATCTCTAGTTGCATATTTTATTGACTTGAAATTTTTTTTAATCAGTGGGCTCCCAAAACCAGATAGGCTGTAAAATAAATAAATATAAAAGATCCTAAGACTAAATGAGGAACAAATTACTCCTGTACTCCCCATCCCCCCCCCCACTCCACCTCTCCCATTATCTCCAGCAACTCCCAACTCACCCAGTCACAACTTGCCCTTTTACTACCAGCTCTCTCGCCCCACATGTGTAAGGTCTGATTGGCCAGGAAGGATTTTAAATGCGAGATGTGTAGCAAGAGGGGGTCAATTTATACCAGGAAAGTTTGTATCTGAGATGTGTATGATTTATAAGCTTTTTTAAAAAAGAAAAAACAAACATGACGACTCTTGTAAATAACAGATTTGCATATTAACTTTCTAGTGCAACATCCTTACATATGAATGAGTGAACAACATTAAGTTCCCATTCAGAAAACAAGAGCCCATTCAGAAAACAAACCCACTGGATTGAGGTACCTGATTTATCAAATTCAGCCTGCTCTATAAATCAGAATCCAGCTCCAGGACCCTATGGCAGTGTGACTCCACGCCGCTCTGAGGTTTCTTCTTTGTGTGGTATCTCCCGCCTTCATCTTTATTTATTTCCAAAAGAAAAAAATGTTGCAACTGATTGAACAGACTGATTGATATGTCAGTGCTGAGATTTATGAGGCTGGGCACAGTTTCCAAGGCTGCCTCTTTATCCCGTCTCCATTCTGATGTAAGCTTGGCCCCTTACCAAAGATCTGCATATGCCATGTGCAGTCCTGTTCACCCTCTAAGATGCTAGATCCCTAGTCGAATCCGCTCCTCCCTGAATCTTTACTCAGACACTTCCAGATTATCCCTCCAAAGATTTTACCCCATCCTACAAATGACGGCTATGACAGCTGTAGCACCCAGGAAATAGGGTCTGTAAAGGGGCTTAGGGAACCTCATTTCATCAATGAGAACTGTGGTCCAGAGAGGTGGAGAAGCTAGCTCAAAGTCACACAGGCTGTCAGGAGCAAAGTGGAAACAGAAAAATGCATTACTGCTTTTGCATCCAATACTGTTTCTACCACACCACGCTTTGTCAGGAAGCACTTGTTTCAGGGTCTTTGAAAGAATCTGGGCTCGGTGGAGGTTTCTGCAGATGAATGGAAGAAGGAGAGGCAGGAGCAGTGGCCTGAGCTACCAGGAATTGACGTTGAACAAGCTGGCACCTCCTTCTATCCTCCACCCTGATGCCTGGTGAAGATGGGTGGGGATGGATGCCCAGGAACTTCACTGCAGCAGGCTCTCTCCTTGTTCATGCTGTGGTAAGGGGAGTTCACCGTTCTTTGCACTGGTGCTAGGTCCTAAGCTAGCACTTTTTCACAAGCATTGTTTAGTTCCTTTGTCCTTCCTTATCTGCCCCTTCTCTAAGCTCCCACAGGACTTGTCTATACCCCTCAGTAGGCCACTTAATCATAAACTGTGGCACATAGTACCTGTTCTGCTGTTAAGCACTTAATCATATGCTGCCTTGTGATGTCTTCCATACCGTTAGTGTGCAAGGTAGTGTGTTCATCATGTGGCCTTGTGCCTGTCTATATTGCCAGTGTCCCCAGGGCAGGGGTAATACAACTAATTTAGAGCAACGGATTGGCCAAAGCAGTTAAGAGCTGGCATACCTCCTCCATCTCTCTCTGCCCCCATTATGGAGGGTTAAGAGACATGGGGGCTGGATGATGTAGCTGCACGATGGAGTAGGGTCTCCTGATCTGCATCTGACTTTGCATAAACAGTAAATAGCATCCATTGTGTCAAGGCACTGAGACTGGAAATTTGGGGATATATTTGTCACTGAAGCATATACCTTCACCTATACTGATAAATGAAGTTAGTTACTACTGCTAATCCCAGGCTTGCCACTAATTACTAAATAGTCATTTCCCCACTCTTGGACCTCAGTTTCTTCATTTGTAAAAACAGGGCATTAGACTATATGACAAAAATAATAACTACTATATATTTATATTTTATACTTGCTCTATTACAGGCAATGTGCCAAGTGATTTGTAAACATTAATACATTGAATCTGACATCTACTTTATGAGATAGATTTCATTGTCCCCTTAGAATGAGGAATCTGAATTGGGGTGGGACAGGGCAGGGGGTGTTAAGCAACTCTTCCAAAATCAAATAGCCACTCCAAAATCAATTAGCCAGACTAAATCAAATAGTCTGGAGTTTGAATGCAGGCGATGTGAACCTGGTGCCCCATATTACAACCACTGTATTTTCTGATCACTCAAAATCCCTGAAGCATAACTCTTCTAGAACATCCAAATTGATCTGTAATTCTGTTTGTACACATATATTCCAAATACAATTGTAAGGTATTTGAAAATGGGAGTGATGGGCTGCTGCTACTCATTAATATCCCCTCTTTCTGGCACCAGAGTCTAAAACAGGGTCAACATTAAGTAGATGTTTCATAATTTCTTCCTGAATTGAATTTTACAACCCTGAAGTCAACTCAGATAAATAGATCTCTTATTTTACAAATCTGACTCAAACAGTAGCATGGCACTAGGACTAAGACGATGAAAACCTACAGTCATTCAGCCTGATGATTTGACATGTGTCCTTCATTCCTTTGGCATACAATCAACATGCAACTGCTGTATAAAAAGCCCGATGTGGTAGGGGAATACCAGTCATAGCCTCTGCTCTCTGGGAAATTACAGGTCGGCCTATCAGTGAGTTTTACCTAAAGGCACCAAAGTGACACCTTAAGTCTCTAAAGTGAAGTGTACAAAGAATAATTGTCTCCCACGTTATGTGAAGATGTATTGCTACACACAAGCAGTTGTGTGCTGGTAAATGTTGAACAACTGCTTCTCTATGGGGAAAACAAAAGCCCTGATGTATAGTGTTTGCCAATTTCTATGGCATAAATATTCATACTATGGCTGATTATAAGCTACCAATGTGATGTCACTGACCCCAGAGTTGGAAGAGAAATGTACAACTGGCTCTGGAGAAACCCATACCAGCAGGCTCCAGCACCCCATTGAGTACAACACATGATGGGCTTTTCCTGCCACCTCCATGGAAATACACATCAGAGAACCCCTGAGAACTAGAGGAGTATAGATGAGCTCTAAGGGAGAACTGTCTCAGAGTTGAGGAATAGTAGACACTAAGGGTATATATGAAATTCTGTGAACAAAAGTTCTTGAAGGCAGAAAAAGAGAAGATTCTTACCTGTCTAGGCTGGTTTATGTCCAGGCCTGCCTGCAGGCAAATGGATGGGCCAGGTGACCTCTAAATGTCACATTAGCCTAAGGATACTGTGATGCAGCAGAATTTGCTCCTAACTTTTTTCTGCCACTGGGACCAGGCTTTCTACAGACCAAAGTCAATAGTACCAGTGCACCCTGTAGAATGCTATCCACAAACATCCCCTACAAAGTTGCTGACCTACTATTGAACAGGTTAATTGCAGCCAGTGGGGTGCTTGGGTGCCAGTGGGATTTCTAAGACTCTTGAGTCTACAACCCTGGAGAATGCAGACAAACAAATGGCAGCTCCTAACTCCTAAGGATGGCAAATGGGCCTGCACGGGCTGAGCCCTCTGGAAGGGTGCTCAGGCCCCCAGTGCACCTTGCCCTGCATGGCTGGCCAGCTCAGTCAATCACACTAACTCTACAGCTCTCCTGTCTGGCACACTACCCCTTCCTGCATATTCGTCATTCTCAAGGATTGCAACCGTGGTCCAGGGCTTCTCCTGGAAGTTAGCAGATAATGTCACAGACTCCTGGAATCTCACAGAGAGGGCAGGGCTCAGCCTGCCAAGGAGAAGAAAGGATGTGGATGGAAGCTGTTCATTTCCCATACACAGGAAGCTTTGAGAGAATGCAGACAAACCGTCCCTGAGACTGGCTCCTACTCTGAGGAACCGCTGCCCCAACGAGGAGGGGCAGGCTATCAAGGAAGGGCTCTGGTGAGGCCTGCATCCAACAGACTAAATGCATTCCAGAAACAATCTTAAGGGCCCGGGGTCTACTTGTATTTCTAAGGGGTACAATTCCTACATGCAGGACTAATCATTCAGAGTTAACTGAGGAGCAAAAAGATGGGCTAATTTTCCGCGGGTTGAAACTCAGGCACAGAGTAACAAACAGAGCCCTGCCAAACGGCCTGGCAAGCATTATCATTGCAAGGGGCAGATGGAGAATTAGACACTCAAGTTCACCAGCAAGTTGCCTGTGAAGGCAGAATTACGAAACAGACACCTGATCCTTGGTTTACTGCTTACGCAGGCCCCAGTAAATAATACAAATGATGATCCATGGGAAGCACAGCTTTTCATGAAAAACCTGTGGGCTGCTCGGCGGTAAAAGGAAAGCTGGGCTCAGCACATGTCTGGCTTTCACTCGGATTCTCTCCCCTCTGCAATCAAAGGTTAGCACCTCACAGAGTCAAGTTTGCTTTTCTAAGTGTTGCTCATTCCCTTCCCCTGACCCTCTGTCCCCTCTAAACTCTCAACTTCTCCAACACCTGAGTTCTACCATTTATCCAACCATCCACCACTTGTGCGTCCAACCATCCATCCCTTACCCACAAATCCAGTGATTTAATTCCTGTTAATTAAAAGCCTGCTGTGGCCCACAATCTCTGCTAGGAACTGGGGAGGCTTTAGATTTAGTAGGGATTAAAAGTAGAAGCTTTGGAGTCATACAAACTGAGGTTCAAATACAATCTCTGCCACTTTCCAGCTATGTGGCCTTGAACCCATTACTTACCTCTCTAACCCCCAGTTTCCCTACTTGTAAACTGGGTATAGTAATAATACTCCCCATTTGGGATTATGTTGAATAGTATATAAGATGCACAGGCACATAAAATAGTTTAGTGCTTAGAGACTAGCAGGTGCTTAATAGCTTGTTCTTAAATGCTTTGGAGAGAATGAGGTAACTACGGTACAGGCCCTGACCTCAGTGTGCTTATAGTCAAACTCCAGAGTCTGCTTGTCTGGTGAACTGGGGCCTGTGGGCTAGGGAAGTCAGATTGCTCACCCATTCATCTCTTATCCTGCTCCTCTACTCTCTTTCTCAGTTGCTTCACCCCTTTCACCCTCATTGGCTATGCTGGCTTTGTCAGTGTAGAATGAACTACATTTCCCAGAACTCCCTCCATGTGGGTTTCCAGTTAGGCAGAACCGTAAGATGTTTTCCTGCAAGAATTGGAGGGCAGAAATGAAGCAGCAGTCATTGTTTTCACACTTAGTTGTTTCGAGTGGGAGCTGTGTTAGCTTACACATGTCTCTTCTACTATCGTCTCTCTTTGGTGCTGGGCACCTGCTGGACATGTAAGTGCTCCACCTTCCCCTGAACTCTTCTTCAGCTTCTCTGACTCTTGGGCCAGGTGCGTCTTTAGCTCTACGATGAAAGGCACTACCTTCCCCTGCAGTCTACCTATTTTGTCAAGGCTGCAGGCAGTGAGAACTGGCACAGACCCATCGGCACTCATGGGTTCCAGCTTTTCTTGGAGTTGAGCTCATCCTTGCTGTCCCAAGACAGGAGATAGATCTTTCTTCTGTTCTTGACTGCCTGCCCCATGGACTGTTGGCTCCAGCATCAGATGAAAGATAGTAGCCCCTCACAGACTGTTTAAGAAGCTCCCACAATTGTGTAAGGTCCAATTCCTATGACAAATCACTTAGGCAGTCAGGTGGGTAGGTACATAGGTAGGTAGATAGATACACAGATAGATAAATAGAGACATGGCTAGATATAAATATATATGGATGTATGTATAATGTGTCTGTGTGTATATATACATATGCATGTTTATGTATCATCTTCAAAAATCTTTGTTCACACGTGTCAACCATTACATGTCTCTCCTCCCCTAGGGGTGGGGAATATCTTTAGACTGTCTCCTAAGATCGCATGGAGGGACTTAGGGAAAAATGCTGCTTATTACCTTCCCCTCTCCACTGCTCCCCACCACCCCCCCTCAATACATCTTGGTACTCCTACTCTGGAACTGCTTTGATGACCTCTGCATCTTACGTCTTCCTTTGTCCTGCATAGAAAGGACAATGACGGAATCAGATCTTGAAATGACTAGCAATTCCCAGTGCTGGTCAAGAGATCACCATTCACAGGAGAAGGCAGGGGACCTCTCAAATGCTGGTCTCTCTGGCTCTTGGCCCTCCTCTCGTTTTGTTCTCCCCTTCTCCCCCTTGTTGATCTCATCTCTCCCAGCTTGCACATATCTATCTCCTGATCCAGGCTCTTGCTAGAGTTTACAACTTTTATTAGTGGAACTTTTTACTTATCTCCCAATCTCACATCCAAGTCAGATTATCATTGTGACAGCCTTCTTTCTGTTCTGTTCAAGGCTCCGCCCATGGCACCAGTCTCCAGAGCTAACAACATTGGTGCCATCTTTGACACCCCCCTTCATGAGTGCCCCCTAATACACATGCATCGGATCCAGTCAGCTGCCTGTG
This sequence comes from Theropithecus gelada, assembly GCF_003255815.1. Lineage (NCBI taxonomy): Eukaryota > Metazoa > Chordata > Mammalia > Primates > Cercopithecidae > Theropithecus > Theropithecus gelada. The sequence goes on along the minus strand of NC_037682.1, from coordinate 107,380,087 downwards.
GTCCTTCATGTTCATCTTCCTTCCCAATGTATCTCTGAGTGTTGTGCCAGACCCCTCTCAACTCCAGTAGGGATGACACCATGTTTGAGAGGCCAAAAGAAGAGACCCGTAGCCAGTGAATGAGACAAGGGGTTTATTGTGGACACTTACATGCAGTCCAGTGGTGGCAGGCTGGACAGGAGAAGTGCTACTATTTGTAGAAAGCATGCAGTTTATATAGTATTTTCACTTAGCACCTTCCCCCCAGAAACTTACACCTGACGACCTTTGTTTAACCCAAAACAAACAGCCTCAATCCTCTGTACGGTCTACATTCCATGAGATGGGCTGGGGTTTCAGATGCTCCTCATAGATAAGGAATGAATCTCCAGGTTGGTCACGCCCAGATTCTTCCAGTATAGAACTCCAAACGCACATTCTTCTTAGACCACAGGGTCATTCTCAGGGTTTGCCTAAGTTAGTTATTGCTGTCAGATGCATCTGCCATTCACAGAGGCACTTCTTCCTCCGCCATCCACTGCTCAACCCCAGGTTCAGCTCTTCCTTCCAGCTCTTGTGTTTTATTTCAACAGCTAACTGGTCTCCTTGATTCCTGTATCTCTCCATTCTTGTCCTTTGTATACCCTCCTGCCAGTTTAGTCCTCCCGAAAGGCAATGCTGATCTTTTTCCTCTGCTCAAAACTTTTTATTCTCTCCCCAATTCTTATTGAATCATTTAAAAACTCCTCATGTTAGCATTCAAGGCCTTACACAATTTGGCTCCTACCTGCCCTCCAGCCTCATTTTACATTGCTCCTCAAAGTGAGCCCAGTACTTCCACCCAGCTGGACTGTCTGCAGTACCTTGAAATGATCTACATTTTCCCACCTCCCAGCCTTTGCTCAGACCCTGGCCCCCACCACTCTCAAGTTTCCTTTCTTTGCCTATAAAATCTGACCCATTTTTCAAAGTGCATCTCAATTGCCACCTCCTCCAAGAAATCTTTTCTGACCTCCCATGTTGGCCCCCATAACATTTTGTCCTTCTCCAGTGGTACTCACCTCAACCTCTGTGCTTATTATCCATGTCCTTGTCTCATCACTCTGTACATGTTCATAAACTCTTTGACAGCCAGAATCATTTTGTATCCCCACAATGCCCAGGACAGTCACTTGCACATAAATACTTGTTAATTCAACCAAGCTGCTTCCCCCACCAACCCTATTCCCATTCAATCTCGCTTCATGTGTCAAGGTTGTTGATTTTATTACCAGGAAATCATCTGCATATTCCTGCCTGCTTTGCTCACCATGCTTGATATCTCAGATTTAGAGGTAAGTTAGACTTTAGACTGGCTTTTAAATATCCCCAGCTGATTCTACTACTGCAGCTGATGCCTGTAACATTTATTTATAACTTTGCAAAATTGGCTAGTGGTTAAAATATATAAACCCAAAGGGGGCTCGTGCATTTCCAATACATTAAGGTATATTTAAAACATGCTGTGTTTTATCGAGGCTTTAAAATACACATTACCACAGAAGCAGGGAGGACGGGAGCAGGGTAATTGGCTAATGAGAATTCTGAACAGTGACTGGAAATATGGCAGAACTGCCCTTTGAGAACTGTGCTCGCACCTATTAATGAACTTTATCCACGGCTCTAAAACACAGCCCTGTGTTTCAAACACAAACCCAGGAGGCTCTGCGGCATGGATGCTGTTGCATTAATTCACACCTAGTTACGGTGACTGGCACCAGCCTTCAACACTGGTCAGAAGAAAGCTGCTGCAAAGCCCGAGAATAATTACTAAGGCTGGATGTATTTGATACCAGGTGCCAGGTGTTAATACGGAAGGACTTGTTTTTCTAACTTGAAGCATGTGCACGTACCAGGAGGAGGAGGACAAGGGTGCGTGTAATTGTTGGGATGTTCACAGTCATAACTGCATACTGCGTACATGTTCATGTTCTGCCATTTAGGAAGGGCCATGACATAGGAGAAAAGGGAATTACATAGAAAACCCAGTGACCTTCAGGCCTGGACAGGAATCCAGATTCCAGACAGGGTCTCCCATAATTCACGGCCCTGCAATGAATACTCACAGTGAGAGTAGTCCAAGTCTAAGCCCATGAAGACCGTGAAGACTTCACTGTTGATCTCATGTCCTAAAAAACAGCCATTCTCTTTATAATGGGAAGGGAGAGGCAGCTTCCCACGGAGCCTCTACATGTTGTTTATCCAGAGAAGGAATATCAAGCTAGATTGCCTAGCTGCAGTTGTCTTATTTGGAGCTGTTTGTTCTGCTTGCAATGACTTCTTTAAGCGCCCTCCCGCATCTATATGGGTAGGCTGCTGAACGCCTGTTTGTACATCTGCCTCGCACTTTAGCGGCAGATAATTACATTGGGGCAGGCACCTGGGCCAATTTGCTTAACTGATTTTCATTGTTGCAACTCCTATCTCTCTGCTGATGACTCCCAACCCTTTCTCCAGCCCATTTCTCTCCCTAAAGGGTTGGGCTTATATATTCCATCGTCCACTGGATGGACCCGTCTACCTGAATGTCCCACAGACACCTCATGCAACAAGTCCAAACATAACTTATCCTTCTCCCATACCTCCCAAATCTAGACACCTAGTTCTGGTGACTTTACCTCCAAATATTTTAAAATTCATTCCCTCCTTCTCCAACTCCCATTTTAGACTCGTGGTCCAGACTCCTGCAACAGCCTCCCAGCTGACCTCCCTGCCTCAAGCTTTGTCTCCACGTGGATTTAGCACACTTGAATCTGAAACACAAGGTGGCTCTCCTTGAGTTGTTGTAACCTGGATGCTCAAACTCCTTCCGCTCCTCAATGCGCCCCTAGCACTTATAAGCCCTTCTTCAGGCTTCAGCCTGTTTCTCCATCTCCATCTCCATTGGTGCTTCAGGCTCCAATAACACTGATTACTTGCACTTCTCAGCAGATGCAGCTCCCTATTTCCTTGTTAGTCCTTCTCACCTTCTCCACTTTACTAATTCCATCTCAGCCTTTAAGATTCCACTCAGTGATCACCTGCTAGGAGCCTTACCTGATTCCGTGCCTCCAGAGATTGGCTGAGGCCCCTTTTCTGTGCACCTGTGATAGTCTAGACACACCTCTATCACTGCACTGAGCACACTGTAATTCAATGATATTTTTAGGCTTGTTTGACCCAATAGACTGTCGGTAACTTCGCAATAAAAGACTATACATATTTCTTTCCTCTTTGTACCTCCAACCTTTGATAAAATATTTTAGAGTGAGTGTATGAACAAGTGAATGAATGATTAATTGTGCCACAGGTCTAAGAGAGGAAAAGGAGAATATGTCAATGAATAGGAATTTTAGAGGCCACTGGGCTCCCTGAATCTTGAAATTGTATTCTGGTGAGGAAACAATGTTCTTGAAACTTGCTTTCTGTGGTGATCCTGGAACCTGCCACTTCTGACCACATAAAAATTAGCCAGTTCATCTTAAAGCCACTAAGGGGTACTTGTTCAGTACCAGCTGCTAGTCAAGTTGAGCAGTGTCTCCTGTCTCTATTACGATGCAGGGAGGTGGAGACAGGAGAGGTACTGGGGCAAGACAACACAGGCTCCATCACTAATTCTGCCACATGTCCTTTGGAAAGCTATGTGACCTCTCTGTGTCTCAGTTGGAGTAATATTCCTGCTACCCAGGCCTGTCGTGGGAATTGGGTTGACGGATGAAGCGCTTAGAATAGTGCTTGACACCCAGTAAATATTTAACAAATGGCAGCTGTTATTCACAGTAGACAACAATTCTAAAAGTTAGCGGCTCTTCCTCCTGTTAGTTGTATGTCCTTAAATCAGGATTTCTCAAGCTCTGCCTTATAGTCATTTTAGGCTGGATAATTCTTTGTCATTGGAGACTGTCCTGTACATTGCAAGATATATAGCAGCACCCCTGGCCTCTACTAACTAGAGGCCAGTAGCACTCACTCCCCTACCCCAGTTGTGATGACAAAAGAGTCTCCAGACACTGCCCAGTGTCCGCCATGGAGAAAACTGCCTCCAGCTGAACTTTCCTTAGAGAAGGGGGTAACTTCTTATTGTTTTGGCTTTGTCATCTGTAAAATGGGGAAAATAGTACAGTTTCCTGACTGACACTTAAAAGCATTATTTGAATGAGGTGTTGATAATGGATATGCTATTGTTTTGAAAACTTCAAAGCGCTTTTCAAATATAAAAGAACTGTTTTGACAGACTTCACCAACTTCAATTTTTAACAGAAAAGCCAATATAGCACCTTCGAGCTACCATCCCTCCCCAGATTCTCCCATGGGGCCAATCTGCTTTTGAAGGTCAGGCAGAGGACTGGAATGGGAGATTGTTCCACCAGCATGATTGTGGTGGTGGCTGCCACAGAGGACCACAGATGAACACCAGTCTTGCACAGTCATGGACATAAGACCACAGTGGTATCTGCACTGGGCTGGAAAGTAGCATTCTAGAATTCTCCCTGGAATACAGGCAGCTGTTGACCCTGGCAGATTTGGAGGCCTGGGCACCTCCTACCGCTCCAGAAGTCATGGTTTCCTCATCCCACACTGCTGTTGCTAAAGTTTGCACTGGCAGTAACAACAAGTCAAGTCATTATTTTCACCTCAATTTAATTAAGATCACAGTACAAGGACCACAAGCAACCCAAACTTCAGAGTGTCTACCAAGGACTTGCAAAGTTCAATGCTCAAATCCCATTGCCCCAGTGGCATTGGTGAGATCTTTATCCAGCAAGAAGTTCCTGAACCTGGTATGTGGTGAGAAGAGAATGCACCAAATATTTTGCACAATGGATGCAACCAAAGTCACATGATTCTCCCTTTATCTTCCCTTTTCAGGAAGCTTATAAACAAGAAGATATTACAGGACAGACACTTTTAGACAAGTACCCCCAAGAGATAAGTGTTCACATCATAACCCATCTTTAGAGGGGCTCCTGCCCTAACAATGATCTCTGTTAGGTTATTCTTAAATGCTTAACCATCATTCCCAGTATGTATCACTGGACAAGTATACTACTAGCCTGTGCTGAGCAGCCAGAAGCTTTGGGTCAAGCCCAGGTGACTAGCTCAGGCTGCTTTTGTCCTGGTATGCTTCATTTTTATGCTTTCAGTATCCCTTCCTTCAGCTTGACTTTGCACAGGACCATTCCATACACCTTCAAACTCTCCTCAACTTTGAATCTTAGAGAGCTTGGGGTCTCTATTTCCTTTTCTTTTCTTTTTTTTTTTTTTTTTTTTTTTTTTTTTTTTTTTGAGATGGAGTCTCGCTCTGTCACCCAGGCTGGAGTGCAGTGGCGCGATCTCAGCTCACTGCAAGCTCCACCTCCCAGGTTCATGCCATTCTCCTGCCGCAGCCTCCCGAGTAGCTGGGACTACAGGCACCCACCACCACACCTGGATAATTTTTTGTATTTTTAGTGGAGATGGGGTTTCACTGTGTTAGCCAGGATGGTCTAGACCTCCTGACCTCGTGATCCGCCCACCTCGGCCTCCCAAAGTGTTGGGATTACAGGTGTGAGCCACCATGCCCAGTCTATTTCTTTCTTTTCAGGAGACCCTGGGGTCTTAAAAAAACTGGCTCAGCTGAGTGCAGTGTCTCACAACTATTACCCCAGTATTTGGAGAGGCTGAGGCAAAAGGATTGCTTGAACTCAGGGGTTCAAGACCAGCCTGGGCAAAATGGCAAAACCTCATCTCCACGAAAAGTACAAAAATTAGCCACGCATGGTGGCACATGCCTGCAGTCCCAGCTACTTGGGAGGCTGAGGTGGGAGGATCACTTGAACCCAAGAGGCAGAGGTTGCACTGAGCCGAGATCATACCACTGCACTCTAGCCTGGATGATAGAGTTAGACTCTGTCTAAAAAATAAAGAATAAAAAATAAATTGTCCCAGTTTCTCTCTAGAGATCTGCATACAGAGTCAGCTTTTATCAAGCCTATAACACCAAAAATGTGCTATGCACTTCAAGAACAATTTTTTTGTGTTACATTTGCAGAATCATGCAAATAATTCCACCCAAGTTTTCTTTATTGATTAATAGACTGGGAAGTGGCCCACATAATTTCTAAACTCCTCCCTCATCCCACATTCCTCCTGTAAGATAGTTCCACAATTAGCTTGAGGATGCCACTGTTCATATCCAGAGATGGCACCATCAGAACTGGAAAAAGCACTTTTAACCAGGCAGGTAATCACTTTGGGCCTCAGTTTTCCTGTCTGTAAAATAAGAAGAACAACCCCAAGCCTGCTTGTTAGCATGAGAAACAGAGGAAGATGGCTCACTTAAATAGAACCAGGAAAATATTTGCAAAAAGCAAGGCCAGATGGGCCGTAAAAACTTTTTGGGGGGTCTCTAGATGCAGATGCAAAGACCGAAAAGTGCAAGACAGGGAACTGGTAACAACTCTAGGTAACTCAGCTTTTTAATGAGGTAAACCTTCAAACAGCAGCAGAAACACTTTCACCCACAAGCCAGAGGCCTGAAATGCAGTGATGCAGCCTCCAATGTTCTCATTTGGTAGTAACAGGGGTACAGTAAGGCCTTCCTGCTCTGTGCAGCATCATCCATTAGAAAACAAAAAAAGGTACAGTAAGTGCCACTGAGCTCCTCCATTAATTGCTAAGTAAGGGGAAAAAAAGAGAAGAATAAAGTGCTTTTACCTGCTTGGCTGGCTAATTAAAAGCTGCCTGAAGCCCTGCTAACCTTTTCCATTATGGCAGTGTTCATTATAAAGCCAGAAAGAATTAACTACACCGCATTATCAGATATCGGAAAATATTAATAGCAAAAGTGAGAAAGGGAAAGAAGGAATTTTGGGCAAGTTAATTAAACCACACGTCCTCGATGACTTATTAAGTGACTGGTCGAGCTTCCTGGAGCTTGGTGAGTCCCAGAGAGCAAGGCGATGTGCTCCTGCTCCTCAGGAAATGAGTTTCCAGCCCGTGGAACTATTTTTTTTTCTTCCTCTGTTTCAAATTTTTCTTTCTTTCTTTCTGTCTTTCCAAATATTGCCAAGTGAGTTAAGTCCTGAATTGGGACCATCTTGGAGCCAACAGAAACAGGAGCTCACTGAGAGCTCTTAAAGGTCACTACTGAGGGATTGCTTTGGCAGTGAGTTCTCTCTATTGTTCAGCAAAACCCTTTTAGTTTTGCAACTGAACAGGTGAGAACATTTTATAATGAGGTCCCTTTGCTACTTTTGTAACCAAAGCCCACGAAGGAGTTCATGACAGGCCCGCCACCCCTATCACATTCCCTTCAACAAGGCCTCGTACAACAGTCTGGCACAGGGCATTACACTGGGATTTGCCCTTAGGGCCTTGAGAGCTGTTTGGAGTAAGCACACTATCGACTCTCCACCTACAAAAGTGGTTAGGGCGCTGCTGCAGCTTCAGGAAGGCCAATGGAGTAAGGACTACTGTACTGGTAAATATTAGGGTAACTGAGATGAGCTCCTCGGCAATACTTTCAAGAGCTTAGTACAAATAAGCCGTACTCACAACTCTGTCCTACACCAACTCTTTGCGTGAGTTTAACTGTGACCACAGGAGGGATAAGATAAGGTGGGGAAGAAATAACATCTTCGATGGTGGAGGGAACAAGAGAAAGAAGATAAGCATTTTCATTTAGCAAAAAGCAAAATTGATGATGAAGAAAATGTAGTATCGATTTCTTTTTTCTTCCTGCTGGCACTGGAACTTTAAATGAAGTCATAGAGCAATTGAGACTCTAACTTTGACTGGTTGTGTTTCAGCCTAATTTCATTTTAAGAGTCTAGTCTGCATGATTGGTGGTGACATGCGGAGGTTTCTCCTTAGGCAGAGTAAAGTTATCAATTTTCCAACATGCCATCATGACGATGAGACATTGCTCCAGAGAGCTCCCACTCTGCACTTGTCATTGAGTTTCTTCCCTGGGCCATACTGTGACCCCAATAACAACTCCGCTCAGAAACTCAATGAGCAGTGCCACTTGCCCAAAGAGGAGCTTTCCAGTAAATGGGCGTGAGTGATGGTGTATCAAGCCATAGCCTACAAGGATTTAGTGGGGACAGGAAAGCTTTGGCTGGCATGTGGAAGAATGCCAAAATTGTTGCAGGGGCAGGGAGGGGAGGTTGGGCAGAATGGATAAAGTCATTAAAATGGATCCAATGGTCATGTCTCTTCCTACCATTGTCAAAAGCTATGTTTGCACACATAGCTTCTTGCATTTTGCCAGTCCACTATCTCCGTTCTGCAGTCCGTGGCGGTACAACAGTCAGTGCAACAGAGCTTTCCCCTTGTGAGTTATGCATGTAAAACAAAGCATTTAGAATAGTACCTGGCATTTAGTAAGCACTCAATAAATGTTATTGATTCTTCAGCATCTTGCATCTTTATCTGGAACTTCTTGTGGGCTTTCAGTTCTTCAGATTTCCTGAAAGGAGAAATCTAGAGATAACATTGAGGAGGATATGAATATCAAATGTTGAATAATTCTTTAGAGATTGATCGCCACATTGAATGCCAAAAGCTTTTTTCCATATTTGGCAAAATTCTTAACCTTCTGTTTTTTAATCTATCCTTCTGGGGGTTGGGAGAGAGGTAAGAATCAGCGTTTTGTGTTTTTTCCAGACTTGAGACCAAGGTTAAAGTCGGACAAGTTGCTTCCGGGAGTCAAACCTCTCTGCAGGGGTTCTGACTACTCTCCCTTTTCTTAGGGATAAACACAAACGGTAGGCTTCTTTGCCCAAAGGCCAAGAGGCATGCTTTGAGTTTGGACCATGTAACAAAAACCTTTGGAATTCAGTGACTGGGAACTTGAAAAGAAGTAGAAAAAAAGTTGGCCACAGGCCCTCTGTGTAGAAGGCCAGGCTTCCAAATATATTGTGCATGTTACCACTTCCTTATCTTGGCTTAATCTCTGCCAACTCTTTATTCCTCCTTGTATTCTTCTTCCAAGTACCGTCTTCCAAGCAAATCCCAGTTCAAGGTCCACCACCCCAAAAAGTCTTCTTTGAGTAGGCCCAGTCCTTGTTGACTTTTTCTCCTCTTAACTTCCTTAGTGTTATCTGAACTTCTCACATTTACCGCCCTGGATTATTCAGTCTATCACTCTCTTTATCCTAGAGAGTTTGACAGCCTCATGATGTAAACCTCTTCTCTGGTTCTGTTGGGCTCTGGAATGGTCATTAAAAAGTACCCCTCTGGTTGGGTCCATTGAGCTTTTGTTGTATTTTGTTCTTGTCCATATTACAGCAGGGATTGTATAGCATTTTAGTGAGTCACCCAGGTTGGTGTCCATTCTATTTGTGAGCATCTGGAAGGAAAGCATCATGTATTTATCTTTATATATTTATCATGCCAAGAACAAGCACACTCAATACATGTTTGTCGGGTCAATTTGAATTGAATTGAACTGCACTTACTTTATATCTACACAGGACCTAACCTGGTACTGGGCAGTCTGGACACTCACTGAATATTTGCAGCTGAGTCTGAATTAACTCCCCTATAAACTCCTCTTAGTCCCCTAGGATTATGCTGATGTTTCATGACTGCATAGTTAAGAAGCACGTGGTTTGCTGGGCTCCAATAAGCTTGCTCACCTAAGCATTCTGGCCACAAAACAGACAACCCTAAGAGCCCAATGCTCTCCATTTCCCCTTTTGTCTCTGTAACTCAATTTACCTCTATATTCCAGGGAACCATGTAACTAGAAAGACACTAAAGATAAGTTTTGAAGGTCATGCCTGGGTTTCCAGGCATTCTATATGTAAGAGGATTTTCCCCAAATGCCTCACAATCCATGCAAAACATGAAAATAATCTATATATGCCACATTCTAAGTACAGTAGGTACTATCAACTTAATTTGTGACTTTGGATGAGCTATTAACCCTTCTGAGCCTCGTGTCTCTTCTTATGGGTTTATGGGGTTAAATCAGATCCTGGGTCCCTTCTACTCTAACAGTCATTTCTAATTCCCTTCTCTCTTGCCCTCTTCCAACTATTTTTGATGAATGAATATATATCAATATATTTTTAAATTTACTTTCTCAGGTCTCCATACAATATGACTAGTCCAGAATTTGCCCCCTGTGTGACCAGTTCTGGACAGTGGAGTAAATCAGCTCAGGGGCTTCTGGGCAAAAAAGGAAACAAAACAAACAAACAAAACAAAAAACTACTTTCCAAGATAAAACAGACAGAACCCAACTTGAAGGAGGACCTGTTAGGCATCTAATGATAATGAGATGGTGAACATGAGGACCAAAACAACCCACCAAGGATGGTGGCGTGCCTGACTCCTCTGTGACAGCATAGAGCCATGGGGCCATCACACTTAAGGAATCATTAATGTCTTCATGGGTTTAAACTAGTATTAGGCAGGAATTATGTTAACTGCCTCCAAAAGCACCTCTGAAATACCCTTTCCAATTTCTAGTCAAGTGGGTTCATCAGATCATTTGCTTTATTCTCCTGGATCCGCTCCATGAGTCTAACCCCAACTTGACAAAACTCACAGGAATACACACACACACACACACACACACACACAATTTGTAAAGTGCTTTCTATTCTACAAGTTTCCATGTACATTATCACATTTGATCCTTCTATCAACCCTGTGAGATGTGTACTATAATTTCCCCTGTTTCATACCTGAGGAAACTCAAAGCAAGTTCCAATCACTTTACTAACTCCAAATACAATACACTCACACAACTCAATGACAAGTCAAGTCAGCATTCTACACCCCTCAACTTCAACAAAGCACCCCTGTCCCTTCCCCATCCTGGGGTCCAGGCAGAGAGTGAGTCTTCATAATCTCAGAGAAAGCTCAGAAGCCCATAAAGCTTCTTTAGGAGAACCATGTCAGAGATGATGCTTCTCCTGACCCTCGGTGCTCAGCAACCCTCAGTGGAGAGGGGTCAAAGACTGTCCCCCAGCCTGGGACCGGAGAACCGGTAATTAATAGATGATCATGGAGCTAGACAAATGCAGACTGACAGCAGGCTTACCTTCCTTATAACCTGTGCCTTGGCTAACATTAGTTCTACAGCAAAACCCGGGCTTTGTTGACATGTCGTTTCTTTTCATTAATAAATAACTGCCTGAAACAATTACACTTTAGGAAACTAACCTTATTTTTCTCTTTCTCTCTAAAAGGTACCAAAAATTAAAAGCAAGGATGCTTAAATCAACCGCAGTGCTTCTGGGCAGATGTTCCTAAATGCAATCCATCTAAGAGGAAAGAGTTTTTGGGGAAAGGGTGATCACTGGGCCTCTACATGCCACCTCCTGGAAGGCCCACCAGTGGGACAAGGATAGAACACACAGTTTGGCCATGTGACCCTGGCTGTCTGCACACCTCAGGATCCCACCACCCAACAGACATACATCTCCTGGAGCTACAGGTACAAGTCATTTTTTAAAAATTAATATAGTATAATGAAAAGATCGTGATGCTTTGAAATCAAGCAGTCCTGATTCTGAGTCTGGATTCCGCCTGTTAACTCTGTTTTGCAAAAATTATTTAACCATTCTGAATTATTCATCTATTGTTGAATAACAAAGTACTCTAAAACTTAGCGGCTTAAAACAATATGCATGTATTACCTTACAGTTTCTGTGGGTCAGGAATCTAGATGCAGCTTAGCTAGGTGCTCTGCTCACAATCCAGAAGTGAGCTGGGGCTGCAGTCTCATCTCAAGACTTGACTGAGCTCACTCATGTGGTTACTGGGTGGGATTCAGTCCCCCTCAGTTGCTTGCCATACAGGCCTTTCCATCAGGCAGCTCACACCATGGCAGCAAGCTTCCAGAAGAAGAAGCCAACAAGAGAACAAGTTGGAAGTTACAGTCTCTTTATAACCTAATATCGGAAGTGCCATCCCACCACTCTTGTTGTATTCTGTTCATTAGAAGTAAGTCACTAGGTCTTGGACACACTCCAGGAGAGGGGATTACCCAAGGACATGAGAGCCAGGTGGCTGGATCACTGGGAGCCATGTTCCAGCTGCTTGCCTACCATGACTGCTGAACCATGCTCTTCAACTATAAGTGAGCATTATAGCAACTACCTCAAAGGGTGGAGAAGGAACCAAATGAGACAGCGTGAAGGCGAGTGCCTGGAAGAGTATATGGCACATAGGAGATGGCTGATAGAAGATAACTGCCCTCCCCTCCTCCTCCTGCTATGGAACCCTGATAAGTTCAGTGGTTCACTTTCAACAATGAAGGAAAGGGATGTGAGCAAGCAAGTCAGAGGATCTCAGAGACCAAAAATGTTGGCAAGGGGGGCATTTGAGTTCTCTGGACAGGGTCAAAGGTCAACCTTGTGCCCTGAGGCGCAAGGTTGGAGGGAGTCCTAGCAAGGAGGCAAGAACCTAAAGCCAGCCTGGATTATCATGAGGGTATGAACGAGGACTGAGCTAAGGGCAAGGAGCCTCCTCTGCTTGGTGTGACCCAGGACCCCTGGCTCCCCAGCACAGGCCAGTCCTCCAGCCTCCCCAGTGGCCTCTGACAGCCCCGTGCACATTTCAGAAGGGTTCCATAATCATTTACGGGTGTCCCTTCTTCCCCCAAGGTCAGCAGGCTGTGGAACTGGCTCTGAGCATTGATCACGCTCACTTTCCTTTTCTAATTCTCACCAGTTCATTAAAGATTGACCTTCCGGGCTTCTATAGCTACTGTGGATGTCCAGCCAGAGAGACCATTATATTTTAAAGGCTGTTAAACTGTCCAATGATATTTTAGCTTTTTTTATATATTTGATAGCAAATCATCAATCACTTTTGTAAACTTCCAAGTAAAAACGAGGAAGAAAAAGACGGAGAATTATATGAAATTATAGTGGAATGAAGCAGTTAAATTTCTCTCTATCAGTTGAGGCGAGGCGAGGTGAGGTGAGATGATGGTCAATTATCTTTTTCCACTCACTGATGGATCGCCAGCACCATTGAGGCTGTCAGCACCTGACTCATGACAAGCAGAGGGGGGCGTCAACATGACAAGAGAACTGGGAACACGGACCAGCTTTGCAGATGGAGCTGGGGCTTCTCCAACCCAAACCTGAATGCACTGGCCAGGAATATTAGCATGGTTCCTGACCATGTCCTAGGATACCCCCTTTCCCTTCTGACCACTGCCCCTATGACAGCAGCCCCCTCCCCCATTGTACTCCGAGAACGGCAGCGTCAGTCCCCAGTACCATGCTGGTCTCCACCAATCTGTCCAAGACTGACCTCATTATACTCTCACATGCCTTATCTGAGTTAATGGCACCATCATTCACCCATGCTATTTTACTAGAAACTGCATCGTTGTTGTCCCAAACACCTCCTCTTTCCTTGCCTCCCCCACCCATTAGTTTGTCTCTGAGTCTGCTATATTGTCTAATGCAATTATTTGTCACCTCTGCCACTTCCTCACCACCCCCATCTGCTGTTGCCTCACTCCAGGCATGTACCACTCTTTCTCTAATCAATTTAAAAAGTCTCTTAACTGGTTTCCATAGGTTTAGTGTCCACACACATACTATGCAGTCATGCACGCACATTCACACACTTATACACACATTCACACTTAATCATACTGACTCACCCTCAGCCATACACACCCACATACACTCACATGTACACTTGCATAGTCACACACACCCACTCACGCACACTCACACATACACACTTGCTCCCATTCACACAGATACACACATACACTTACACATATACTCACATACTCTCACACTCTCATGCACGTCTCCATGCACCTTTCCAAGCTCATTTTGCTTCTTAAGGCATAGGGTCTGTTCGTGACTGCATGTCTTCCCTGCTCAGACTGCAGCAGCTCCCTCTTGCTCAGAGATGAAGCTAAGACCCCCCGACCTGGTACATCTGCTGCACGACTTCCCACAGTGCCCCCAACACACCTTCGCCATCATGCACAGAGGAGCTTGACTGTCTCTCATATGCTCTTTCTTATTTCTATGGCTTTTTTTTCTGTTTGTTCCACTACCAGAACTTCCTTTCCCTTCTAGTCCTGCTGACCAACTTCTACCTACCATTCTTCAAGACTCAGATCAAGCACTGCCTCTTCCATGGAGTTTCTCCTGACTCCCCTGTAGCAATTAGCCAGTCTCTACCCTGGGCTCTTAAGGAACCATGCAATTCCTCCACTGCATTCTGAGTTTTGAAAATATATTCCCCCCTCACTAAACTATAGGATCCTTGTGCAAATAACAAGGCTTATTCTCTAGCAACTTATCATCCTAGGGGCAAGGGCAGTCTGAACGTATATTGAGTTAATAAATTGCCATGGACCATGGAGAAAGACAAACTTTTAGGTTAAAACATTGCTCTCCTACCTACTAGTTCTGTGACCTCAGCAAGAGTTCTGTGTCTCTGAGCTTTATTTCTTATCTATCAAATAAAAATTATTACTACACCCATACAAGAATAGAGTAAAACAATAAATCAGATTTAGAAAATATTCAACTGTTGGAAGGATGAGGAAAGGAAAGGTGTTTGAGATGAAGCTGAGATTTCTGGGAATAACATGAGTGAATTAAGTTTCCATGAACTAAGAGAGGGAATGTTAGGTAAGGAACAGTGCAGTAAAGAACCCAACACATAATAGGCATTCAAGTTCTACCTTCCTTATGGAAGTCTCGCAGTTAAAGAATAGGAGGAAATATTAAGCAGGTCCCTTAAATCTTATTTCTTTCAGTTACTACCTGTTTTCTGTTAATGACTTGGATTGATGCCAAGGCATATGGTTGGGGGCAAACACACACACACACACAGACACACACACACTATATATATATATATATATATATATATATATGAGATACATATTTGATTTCAATGTCTCTTACAGACTCTAAGACAAACACACCAAGGGATCTGATCATCCCCCAAAGTGGCTGCTAACTTGCTTGCCTGGCACCACATCATGTGTACATACAAATATAGCTGCATAGGCAGGTAGAGAGTGTGTGCTGCTTCAAGCCAGCCTGTGCCAACTTGGCCCATGACACCAGGGACCCTGCTTTTGCAGGAGGGCTGGGTTTAATGCTCTCCTTCCCTGGGAAGCAGGCTCAAAGGGACAGCGGCTCATCTGGGGCCCCCACTTCCTGGCCCTGACACAGTTGGCCCTTCTCCCAGGTTGGGAGTTGTTGCCTGGGGAACAATGTTTTGGAGAGCAGGACGTACCAGCTAGGATAGCATGGCCTGCAGGTAGAAGGGTTGGATCAGCTGCGAATGGTTCTGTAAGCCAGGAAAAGATGTTCAGAGAATTCTAGAAAGTAAGGAAAGGAGAAAGAGAACACAGTCCAGCTACCAGGACTCGGGGACAGGAAGGATACAGGAAGACCAGACAATTCTAAGAGCAGAGAGAACCCAGATATAACAGAACATTTGGCAAATAAACAATCCAAATGCAGAATTGGTTGGACTGGGCTGGAACAGAGTGGAGGATGCTTATCTGGGGGTCAATGTCAGCACAAAAATGCCAAGCCTTCCATAACAGTCTTTTTCTGCAAATCAGACAAGCCCTGCCTGAGTGGTGATGATCTGCAGGCACTGAACTGAACAGGAGAAAGGGCAGCACCCCTGCCCATGAGGGCAAGTCCCATTCTTCACAAGCATCATGATGAGTAGTTCATGTCAGTCCCCATTCATATCTATCACCCACAGGTATCAGCAGAACAACCGGTACCAGAGGCGTTTGATTCCTACTACATTACAGCTTGGAATAAAGCAGCTAGGTTTTCTTGCCTGGTATCACTGTCCTAGTCACATCCTGTCTACTAACGCCTAGGCTAGCATAGAAGTTAAGGGATAGAAGATACTACTAACACATCTAGTCCCACCTGCTTTTTTCAGACAAAACAAAGTTTTTAGAAGGGTTAAGTGACTGTTCAAGCTAATATGACTAGTTCGTGCTAGAGACAGAACTGGAATTCATTCTTTTAACACATTCAAAAGAAGATTCTCCTCATTCTACCAAATAATCAGCTTCATACTGTGGGTTGTCTGGAATTTAACTTTTTGGGGAAACTACTCTTTTGTTAGGAAAAAAAAAAAATCACTGTAAGAAACATTTTACCAGTGCAAACCTAAGGCAATGGCACACCAAAATTCTTGAGGAAGATCCACCTGGGAGCTATGAGTAACCCAAATGCTGATGTTTTAAATTGAACCTTCAAGTGTCCTGTTTACTTAAACACTTAGAGCAATTTATTCTATTTCCCTAGATATTTTGTTGGAAAATATTTCTTCTCAAAAATCTAAATTTCAGGAGAAATACGACTGAAAATTACTGTGGATTTCTGAGACATATCCATATTATTCTTGTATTAGCCAATAATTCGCTCCCCCAAAATCAGGTACGGAGACTGCAAGAAGAGATGTGGAGACCTTTACTTTGAAGCGAAGGGTAGAACTGGACTAGATCTGGCATAGCACAACCTAGATTAGACTGTTTATGTCAGCATAGGACATTATCTCATGCTTTATAAGACAGACTTTGTTTAATGCCTTATGAAACCATTGTACTGATATTTGAGGTTGTGTAGATAAACACAACATTGAGGGTGAGTTGAGATTTTCCCTGAATGTAATAGATACAGATATTGTCACCTTCAGTCATTCTAGGGCAAGGTTAATCTTGGGACAACAACAACAACCACCACAACAACAAACTAAAGTACAATAAATAATGCCTACCTTACCATTTAGAGAATTAGAATCAGTTGATCTGGAATCAGGAGAGTTGGGGTAGGCATGACACGTGCTACATGGAAGCAAATCAGCAGGTAGGCAGTAGTCCAGCCCAGTGAAAGACTCTGGGGTTGGTTCATGCCCACAGAGTCTAAGGATAGCCAATGCTACAAGTAATGAACTTCTCTCATAGTCAAGGCTTTGGTGAAAGTTTATTAAAAGTCACAGTCTGACCTCATTTGAGCTGAAAGGAATTAGAAAACACTAAACCCCATATTTAAAAAGGAGGAGCCAAGAGAAGAATGACTATACCTCTTCCGGAAGCCAACTTTGGGTTTATCAGTGACAGCTTCCAGCCAAAAAGTTAGACCCAGACAGGCAATGATAGCAGTGGGATTATCAGAAATAGGGTCTCTAATAGTGCAGCAAAATTAAGAGGATCAAAGAGACTAGAGAAGAGCCTGAAGTTCTTATTTCAGAAGAGGAACAGTGGGGATGGGCAATTCAATTGGTTACTAATTTGAGGGGCAATTAGGCTAATGGGAAAAATATACCAGGCATTAAATTTATTTTGGCTGTAAGCAAGAGCAATCAACTCTGGCTAGCATATTACACTTTTATTTAAAAAGTAAGGATGAAGGTTTTATTAGAAAGATCATTGGACATCTCACAGAACAGAAGTAAGAACAGGAAAATCAAAACCCAGGAAGGAAAAGCCAAAGGAATTGATGAAAACTCTGTATGAGGTGCAGGCACTTATATGGCTAGTTTCTAATTTCCAATCAACTCTGTTTCTCTCCTTTGCAAAACAAAAATTCAAAAAGGAAGCAATTGAAATTGCTTGAGCTATCATTAGGGCAAGAACGATAGAGATCTACCCCTGTGGGTAATGGGAGGGAGAAGATTTTCTCCCTTTCTATGTTGCACAGGTTATAATACAAGAACTGCTTCCTTCACAGAAATATTACCCGCGTTTTTACTCCATTTACTCCTGCCCCTTCTCACCTGTCTCCAGGAAGACAGTATTAGTTTTCTATCATTGCATAACAAATTATCAGAAACATAGCTATCTAAAACCACATGCCTTTGTTATCTTGCAAGTTTCTGTGGTCAGGAGTCCAGATACATCTTAACTGAATCCTCTGCTCCAGGTCTTACGAGGCTGTAGTCAAGGTGTTGTTTGGGCTGTGTTCTCATCTGGAGGCTCAATTGAGGAAGAATCCATTTTCAAGCTTATTTCAGTTGCTGGCAAAATTTATTTTCCTGTGGCTATATCCTGAGGACCCTGACTTTTCAATGGTGTCACCTAAAGGTGGCCCACATTTCATAGAGGCTGCCCCAATTCCTTGCCACATGGGTTTCCTCAACATGGTGGCTTACTCCATCAAGCCAGTGAGGGGAATCTTTCTCTCAGTGGATGACCCAGTCCCTCTTCTAAGAGATTTTACCTGATGAAATCAGGTCCAGCAAGTATAATCTCCCTTTTGATTAACTCTAAACCAACTGATTTTTAACCTTAATTAGGTCTGCAAAATCTCTTTACCTTTTTCTTATTCTGTTGACAAGAAGCAAGTCACAGGCCTGCTCACACTTACACAGGGTGTGAATCCAGGAGTGAGAACCACTCTAACTCTCCCCACTTATCCCTCATGGGACAAGGTGTTGGACTGATATTTATGTCCCCAGAAAAGGCTTGAGAGAGTCAGAATAATAACAAAGACCCATGTGTGAAAAAGCAGGTAGGCTGGCACATGGCAGAGCATGTCCATGGCCACAAATATCCCAGCCTTCCCCCTTTGTAAGAAGACTTTGGGGAGTTTCCAGTTGCACAGAGTATGCAAAAAGGCCCTCTGACATGAATGCACACTCTAGATGTTTGCCATAAAAGCTCTACTCTTTCCAAAATCAAGGTGAAGGCAAGACAGCCTCTTCCAGCTCCCAAGGTAAGTGACGTGCTATGTACTTTTTTCCTCCCTTATACTAACCTGTATGTATCAGGCCCTAGCAGCCTGCAACTACTAAACAGTTTTCAGTTCCATTCTACACCCAACTGTTAAGCATGGAGGAAACACCTTAGGGTGGTTGCTCAAATAAGAATTCTTCTCACTCCTTTGGCACCTGCCCTCCAAACACCAAGTGGTGTGTGAGGCTCTAAGTCATCACAACTCTCTCCCCTGAGGTCTGAAGAAATTAGAAAACAGAGGAATCAGATAGGGATCAAAATACCAGTTTTGTGAGTGGTAAACCTGAATAGAAAAACAAGGTTTGGATCTGGGGCCAACGTGCGTTTTCTTCCCTTCTCTCCTGAACTGAAATTCCCTACTTGGGCATAGACAGAGAAGTTAAACGACTGCTGGGCTGCCCTGGTGAATTTACTAGGAGGAAGAGATAAGAGTATTTGTGGTCTGAGTGCAGGCAGATGAGAAAGAGTGACAAACGATGAGAGAGAATGAGAGTGCACACGTCCAGATGGAGACCAAAGGCTAACTGACTCTACATCTCATTGGTTGTGAGTCCTTTCAGTAGGGACACGACCAGGGGAGAGGCTACTTCACAAGAGCCAATATTTCTAACCAGCAGAGAATCTGAGGCACAGAGTGGGTGAGTGACCAGCTTGAGAACACACAGGAGTCAGAAGCCAAAAGGAGAGTTGGACTCTTCTTTGTGGCCCCTGGCTACACCACCCCCTTAATATTCAGCAGAGGTGAATTAACTCTTCATATCCCTAGGACCTCCCAAGAAACAAGCTGCTGATGTAAATAAGCCAGAGAACCAGGGGTGCGCGGGGGTCAGTTCCTGGGGCACCTCAGTTAAGACGGTTAATAACCACAGCAACATGATTTATTACTTAGCACTCTCAGGGAGCCCGCAATCACTGCAGGTGCTTCCCTCCCCAGCCCAGTTCCCTTCATTTGCATAGTTAATGGTTGTGTTATTAACATCTCATTAGTGTCAGGCCCAGGTGACCAGAAAGAAAAGCCCCTGTTGCCACTTGTATTTCAGAGAAAACCCCACCAGGACTGTTAACTCCAGGGCCTGGTGAGCCAGAAACAGGGGGTTCCTAAAATGGGAGTCACAACTCTTTTTTAATGACAAAGGACAACTCTAAAATCACATCAATACATATAATAAAATCTCCTAAATGATGTACCCTGAATATCATGCCACGAAGCTTGCACTTTACTTAGGTAATCTTCCTCCCAAAACCCATAATCCCATCTAGTCATGAGAAATACAGACAAAAATACTACCTTTGAGGGTCATTCTACAAGATGCCTAACCAGTAACCCTCAGTACTGAAAAAGTCATCAAAAGCAGGGAAGATTTGAGAAACAGTCACAGCCAAGTGAGGCCTCAGGGGATATCACCTCCCCATGTAATATGGGTGGGGTTTGGAACAGAAGAGGTACATTAGGCAAAACTAAGGAAATCTAAATAAACTATGGCTATAAGAGTAATTTCTGAATATTGGCCTATTAATTGTAGCAAATGTGCCATGTTCATGTAAGATATTACTAACAGAAGTAAATAGGCACTAGACACATGAGAACTCTGAACTATCTTCACAGTTTTTCTGTAAATCTAAAATAATTTTCCAGCCTGGGCAACATAGGGGACTCCATCTCTGGACACAAATAATAATAATAATAATAATTCGCCAGGCACAGTGGCTCATGCCTGTAATCCTAGTGCTTTGGGAGGCTGAGGTGGGCGGGATCATTTGAGCACAGGAGTTTGACACCAGCCTGGGCAATACAGCAAGACCTTGTCTCTACAAAAATTAGCCAGGGATGGCAGTGTGCACCTGTAGTCCCAGCTAATCAGGAGGCAAGAGATGGGAGGATCGCCTGAGCCCAGGAGTTAAGGCTGCAGTGAGCCATGATTGTACCACTGCACTCCAGCCTGGGTGATAGAGTAAGACACTGTCTCAAAAAAAATAAATAATAAAATAATAAATAGTTTGATTTTGTTTTTAAAAGAGGTCTCTTTCATGAACATGGCACATTCTGATATACGTTATATTGTTATTCAAACCATCAGTGGTGATCCTCAGAGGGATGTGGTGTGTTAGGTGAAAGTATCATTACATCTGTTTTACGACTAAAATAACTGATACTTCAAGAAATTAAGAGACTTGCCCAAGGACACATAGCTACCAAGTCCAAGAGCTTAGTTTCTAATTTAAGGCTTATGACTCAGAGGCTGGTGTCTTTCATCAAAGCAAATGTTACCATGTCAGGGAAGATAAAGAAGACAGTGTGAGTCTCTGGCTGATGGCCCAAGTGGCTGGCAGTGGGGGAGCTGAAGGAAGCATATAAGAGGTCAAGGTCAAGGTCAGCCAGTGGATCACAGTCGTCTTTGTGGGTCCCCTTGGTCTCATGTTACCTCAAGCCTACGCATGAAAAAAAAAGCTCCCCTTTCTCTTTTTTAACCATTCTCAAATCTCCTCCACATCCTAGAAGTGGAAATACAATCCAGAATTCATTTGAAGTATTTTTGCCCAGCCAGAAAAGCACAATGACATAAAGATCCTTCTTTCTCTTTTCACCTGACCTCAAAACCTCACCCCACAGAATGTCAGCACCAGCCTTGGCCTAGAAGATTGTGGTTCAGGCCTACACAAAATGAGTCAATGGGTGACAAGGAAACTAATTCTAGCTCCATTTCTGTCTCTCGTGCTTTCTTCAAGCCTCTGCAGCTTTCAGATCCAGCTAGAATTAAATAGAAGCAAAAGAGGAAGAACTTTCTGTAATTCAGCTTGGCAAGTGTTGGGAGAGGGCTGATAGTATCTACGGGAGACATCGGTGATCAGGTTCTGTGGTTGTCCATGGAAGAAAATGGAGAAAGAGGAAGGAAAACATTTTGTATGGGGAAAGGACACTGAAGTGCTCCTTGTTTTAACACAAACCAATTGTTGACCCTTGGGCAAGTCATTTTTGACCTTGCTGGGACTCAGTTTCCTTTTCTGGAAAATGAAAGGTTTGGGCTGGGCAATGTTTCCTCTGAACTGAGGCATTCTCTGATCTAAAACAGAGTCTGGGGGTTCTCATTGACTGGAATAGAAATGAATAGAAGTGTAGTCATTGAATCAGATACTCACAGTGCACCTGTTTTGATGACTAGAGACATCTCTGGTCACTTCTCCATAAGGAGAGATATGCTCAGACAATCATTTAACTCACCAAGAGTTATTGAGCAAATGTCCACTGGTTTCACGATGCCACATTACACAGTGAATTAAAGATAAAGGGGATATTGGGGCATCAAAACATAATCAATATTTTGAAGAGCTTACAAGTTACTAGCTCATCCCATGGAATCTAATCCCACAATTAATAACACATCGAGTTACCTGCTGTGTCCTAAGTGTAAACATTCTGTAATGAAGATATACTATGTGGGCACACACTTGAGTGTACGTATATGTATGTACGTGTGCACGTTCCACCTGTCCTAACCCCTCTGTAATCTCCACTTGCTTTATCAGGAAAGATCTCCTGGAAGAAGTAGGATCTGAAGGATAAGAATATGTCCTCAGGGATGTACCGATACCCAGTGCGGCTAAAAAGCAATGGTAAATCTGACTCTCTGAAGAAGCCTTCATCAGACTTCAGCCAGGGAGAGTGGGGCTTAAATCAGGGTCAACCTGGGTGGAAGGGTCCTCACCAACTCCCCTGGCCTTGCTTAATGCCCTCCCTTGAGTCATGCCTTCCTCCTCCCTCCTGTCCACCTCTCTCCCCCTATTCTGCTCTCTGCATACATTCCCTCCAACCCAGCCACATACTGCCTTGTCCCAGACTCTCCTAAGGACAGCAAATTACTCCTCTCATTTTTAAAAATGTAATCAACTGCATTTCATCCAGCAGGTGCTTTTGTCAGGATGGGTTTAAAAAAAATAGATTGAAAAAAGTGGATAAAATATAAATTAAAAAAGAAGAATGGGTCTGGTTACAATCAATAACCTCAGAATTATTGACTCCTCTCCCCATTACACTGTGATGCCACTGTAATCTTGCTGGCAGATTCTATAAAGGACGCATCTGTGCAAGATGAGATGTCCATTGTCAAAAGTTATAATTCTCTCCAACAGAACTCCCATAACAACAGCCAGACAGTTTCTGCAGAGCGATCTGGTGTCTGAGAACCACATGACATCCCTCTCTAAAACCCATTTTGTGTCTCTGCCCCGGGGCCATCTATGTCCTTAGCAAGTTGGCAGGAGAAAAAGAAGTAGAACCAGAAGCCAAACTTGGTCTCAGCCTGGTGACCTGTGTTCAGGCATTTCAGGCTTTCCTTTACCCTTCCAAAATCCCTCCTGGATAGTTGTACCCCAGAGCTAAGGTCCTCCTAGAAACAAATGGATTACTCACCCCAAGGAAAAGCTGGAGCTAATCTCTGTTTTCTTGTACAAATTCTCCAGCTGGGATTGCTGTTCCTACGAATGTTTTGGCTGGGGGCAGAGTTCACAGTTGGTTTCCAGAGATTTCCCCAGGAAAGGCCAGGGCAGGCGGTAGGCTTACATCAGCAGGAAAAAGTAACCTATCTGGACAAGGCCCCAGGAAGCCAGGCCTGTTGGCAGCAGGGCTCCAGACCCACCAGCAGTCAAGGAAAATCTCCAACCTGGAGCCGCTGACTCTTGCGGCCAGCAACCAGCTCACTGGGACTCCTTCTGAGCTCACTGTTCAGTCCCCAGAAGACAGCATGGCCAGAAGTGAAGGCCACTGGCTTGGGAGCTTCATGACTTTGACAAAACCCTCCTTCTCTGAGCCTTGCCTTCCTCACTGGCGGAGTGAGAGGGCTGGATGGGACAACAAGTGGCCCTTCCAAATGTATGACAAGTGACCCACTGGTCACCGACTCTCTCTCAGTCCTGGGTTGGGCTGGGGCTATGACTTCGGTCACTTCGCAGCCTTCCCAATCCTTGCTGGCTAATACCCCATCCCTGATCCCAGAAAGAGCCCCTGCCTGGACAGAGGGTATTTGGGAGTCTCCCACCAATGCAGGAGAACCAGAAGGTCTGGGTGGGCCCTGCCCTCTGGGGCACTCTGTCCAAACTGAAAGCAAAGCTCTGCTGGTTTTGATTATGAAGATTTACAGCCGGGAGTGAGTTTCCTTGGCAATATTGTCTGCTGCCTTTATGAGCAGCAATTACATAGCATTTGGTACCTGGGAAGGCAACAGGCGAGAGCTGAAATGGTGAAATGCTCTATCACTCCGAGAAGCACAACGCCTTTGGTAATAAATATTGACGTTCATTAAGACAAAGCCAGAATTCAATCTGTGCTGGGGAATTCTCTGCTTCCGGCCTCAAGAATGGCCCTTGTTTACAAGATGTCCCTAAGGGAATGAGACAGGCCGCCTCACCTTGCTCCCCAAGATACATTTTATTCAACCGACTTGTCCTGGGCAAATGTGTGTCTGACAAGCCAATTTGAAAATGAATTTGGTACATTTTTTGAGTTGATTATTTATTCTGAAAATGAATGCCCATTCTGGTGAGCTGACAGCTCTAGGGATGAGAGCTCTGTGCTCCTTGCTCACCTCCTCCCCTAAAGAAGCAGAAAGTATGTGGAATTTTCCCAGGCATTGGGCTGGAGGGGCACCTCCATCCACACTCCCCAGTGCCCAGTCCAGCATACGTTCATCCTGCTGACCAAGCCAGAGTGCGAGGCCTGCGGTGGGGAGGAGTGGAGTGGGGTGAAAGCCCGAGAAGCTTCATCTGCTCCGCCCTCTGGCATGCTGCAGCTGGGCCAGCATTTGGCTCTCACAGCCCAGAGTCATCACGAGGTCCTAAGATAGGGAGACCGAGCCCTATCAGGTTGTGGGGTAGGAAGAAGGTTTCCTACCTCCATTTGATTTCTCAGTTTCCTGTAGCTTGCTTTAACTATGCTTTTTTTTTTTTTTTTTTTTTTTTTTTTTTGAGACAGGGTCTTACTCTGTCACCCAGGCTGGAGTGCAGTGGTGCGATCTCGGCTTGACTGCAACCTCCGATCTTGACTCACTGCAACCTTCGCTTTCTGGGCTCAAGTGATTCTCCAGCCTCAGCCTCCCAAGGAGCTGGGACTATAGTCATGAGCCACCAATGCCTGGCTAATTTTTGTATTTTTTGTAGAGACAGGGTTTCACCATGTTGCCCAGGCTGGTCTTGAACTCCTGAGCTCAAAGCGATTCACCCACCTCGGCCTCCCAAAGTACTGGGATTTCAGGCGTAAGCCACCATGCCCAGCCCCCTTGCTTTCCCTATTGCCTCTGATACGTTTGATCATATTCAGAACCTCTATCCTGTCAAGATGATTTGTTTTCCCGTTTCATGAAAAGGTAACATGGAGGGATGTGCTCAGGGAGTGCACCCTCGCCATCTCCCCTGGCTCTGTACTTCCTCCTCAGCCCTCCTGCCCTCACTTTCTGGTATAGTCCTGGAAGGCTTCATGCAAAAGGAACACCCCATCAGGGTGTGGAAGAATAGGGAAGTTTGGAAGGGCAGAAAGAGAGAAGAATTGTATTCCCCACAGGAGTAACTGCATGAACAGAGATGAGGATGCAGAGAGTATGTTCCAGAGATACTGAGTCGCCTGTGGTTAAAATGACATTGAAAGGAATCGGATCATGGAAAGCCTTGAATGCAAAGCTAAGAAGCCCAAACTCTAAATTTACCAAGGTCACTTGATTGCTTTGGTTCAGCAGTTTTCGAGTTACTTTTAGACCATGAGCCTATTCTAATGTCCTGTTGCCTAGAACTTCAAAGTACAAAACAGATAAAGGTTAAGCTGTTCTGATTAAACACAGGAGAAGGGCCCTGAGTCTTACCCCTTACCTCACACAGAGTCACCTGAGCTGCTGGTTAAAAATGCAAGCTCATGGAATCCCTCACCAGACCTACTGATGTCTATTCTCTGGAGGTGGTGTCCTGGAATATGCATTTGTTTCTACCGTTCTTGGTGATTGGTACCCACACTGAAGTTTGAGAACCATGGCTGTAGGCTTTGATGGGGCATAGTGTAAAGACGGACAGCATGTCTTAATTTGCAAATAAATCTCCCACCTGGCTTGACTGTATTCCCTCCTATTTTACCGATCTCTCTGATGTGTAATCTGATTGTTCTGTGTCATACAAATAATCTCCCAAAGCATCATATGATTGTTCCTAGTACTGAAGCTGGAGAGGAGGGGGCTTGGAGGAACAGGGGTTATAAAAACTCACCTACCCCAAAACTCCTGTACCTCATGTAGGGCCTCTGTGGCACTAGAAACCCCAGTTGTGGAAGCAAAGGTTTGTGAGCACCTTGGAAACCACACACCCACTCTCAACAATTAGTGTGAAAGGGGTCATTCATTTTCCGGCTCAGTGGCAAGAGCAATGTGGTTCAGGAAGCTGAAATCAGAAAATCTTAAGTCCAAGATCTTCAGAGACCTGCTCTCTGCCAAGAGGGTTGGGGCCGGGGCCCAGGAGCTTCAAGGGGGGTACAGTGTTGAGCCATTTTCCACCGCGCCAAGTTTCAAATCAACACCTCGCCTCGAAAGGTACAGCTTCTGCCAGTTCAGTCATGTCATTGTTTCTGTTTGCCAAATGGGAGAGTGAGGGGAAGCAGCCCTGAGCAATTAAGTATCTAGCCTAAGGTCACAGAGCAAGTCAACGCAGGCCCTCCGAAAGCACCAGGTCCTCCTGCCGGATTCAGGCAGCAAGTGGGCAATCTGCCCTCAGGCTCCTGCCCCAGTGCACCTTCATCTTGCCTGGCTCAGCAGCCTGGGTTAGCTCTTCCTTGACTCCCACACACCTCAGCCAACTCATCACTGCCCTGATCTAAGCCTCCCCTGCCACCCCAGCCTGAGGCCTCTGGAAATCAGGAGACACCTGCATGGGTAGATGATGGCTGTCACAAAGTGAACTCAGAGAGAAGGAGGGGGAAGCCTTGGCATTCACCTTCCACTTCAGCTCTCAGCCCGCTAATTTGGGGCAGTGATGGGAATACAAGTGAGAGCTATGTCACCCTCTAGCTACGCTACAGCTATAGGGTGACAGAGAAGCTGTTTGCCAAGCGGATGTAGTGTAATCGGACATCTATGGCTTTGAACGGACCCCCAGCACCATCACCTGCACCCATGCCTCCTTCCTTGGGGGAACTGCTGCTCTGCCATGCCAGTCACATGATTCTAATGAGATGCCAGTCACCCCCAGTAGCAGCAGTCTAGCCAATATTGTTCCTCATTCACTTGGCTACAGCGATTCATCCAAGCGTGGGCATGTCTGCCTAATCAGAGTCCTTCCCTGAGATTTTCTTCAGTCTGAGTATGGTAGATGGAGCTACAGATGTAAACCTTCCCTGATACTTGGAGAAGGCCTCTGTTCAGAAGAAACAATGAAGCCAAGCAGAGACATACAGAGTGTGCACACAGGGAGAAAAAAATCCTAATGGCATCATGTGAATCGCGCAATCCAGTAGTAGCTGAATTAAGCTACTACTCAATTACATGTGCTGGTAAATCCCCAGTTACATGTGCTAGACAGCAAATCCTCTTAAAAAAAAAAAAAAAAGATAATTCAAATTACATTCCTGTTACTTGCAACCCAAGAGTCTTGATAAATATAATGGGTTAGCCATAGAGCCTGCTCTCACTACTCTCAGACATAGAACAAGTTTTAGCTTTTGTTTTCTTGAGATGGAGTCTCACTCTGTAGCCCAGGTGGAGTACATGGTGCTATCTCAGCTCACCGCAACCTCCGTCTTCCGGGTTCAAGCAATTTTCGTGCCTCAGCCACCCAAGTAGCTGGGATTACAGGTGTGTGCCAGGGTGCCAACACACCTGGCTAATTTCTGTTTTTTTGTTTTTGTTTTTGAGATGGAGTCTCACTCTTGTTGCCTGGGCTGGAGTGCAGTGACGCGATCTCGGCTCACTGCAATCTCCGTCTTTCGGATTCAAGCGATTCTCCTGCCTCAGCCTCCTGAGTAGCTGGGATTACAGGCGCCTGCCACTATGCCCAGCTAATTTTTTCTATTTTTAGTAGAGGCGGGGTTTCACCATTTTAGCCAGGCTGGTCTTGAACTCCTGACCTTGTGATTTGCCTGCCTTGGCCTCCCAAAGTACTAGGATTACAGGCATGAGCCACTGTACCCGGCCTAATTTCTGTATTTTTAGTAGAGACAGGGTTTCGCCATGTTGGCCAGGCTGGTTTCAAACTCCTGGCCTCAAGCGATCCACCTGCCTCGGCCTCCAAAAGTGCTGGACTTACAGGTGTGAGCCACTGCACCTGGCCATAACAAGCTTTTTAAATGGTCAGTAAGGGTCTTTTCTTGCCAAATGGAACAGGAGGAGGAAGCAGGTAGGTCTAGTCAGGAGCCAGCAATAGAAGGAACCAGTGGAGTTGGGACCAAAAAACAAAAAAAAAAAAGTCCAAAAATATGCATATGGATTGAGGGCTCCAGGTCTAATCGGGGGCCCGATACATGGAACTGAAACAACATCCTTATTGCTCATTTAAACTACTCTTACCAAGGTCAGCAGTGAGGACGTAAGCACTGAATCCCACAGTGCTCTCTCAGCTCCCACCTGTCTGCAGCCCACAGCCCTGATCCCACAGCCTTCCTTCGTTCAATGTTCCACTTCTTTGAATGGCAGACCCTGTCCTAAATGAGAGTCCCCATACTGCTGTGACCACTCTTGTGTCTCCTCAGATGGCTCCTGTTTATTCTCCCAACACTGAAGTGCGGGCACAGCTTGAGGTCATGTGCCAGGTATGACACAACACCTTCCAGCCTGAAGTTTTACAGAAGCCCCCTCCTCCCAGACTAGAATTGTGATCCCGAGTGCCTCTTGTGAGCTCCAGCGCACATTCCTAATTTAAAGACTCATCATCTTTCACCACATCCAGGGCCTTCTCTGATCTTCTTAGTATAGGCGTGGACCCACACCTGCCTTGCTAGCTCAGGCTCCAAATTTCAGAGCAAACAATGACTCTTTTCTTTCCTCCATCCTGCACAGCAGGATATCGTGGTCTGTAATTTCTTCTTTATTAGTGTCACTAGGATTCTTCCCTTGTTCTTTATTTTTAATTCTTATTTCCTTAAGGCCTTTATCACCTTGTACCTAGATTTCAGCAACAGCCTCTTCTTTGCTCTTTTCAAACATTTTATTCAACAAACATGTATAAGGTGCCTTTTAGGTATCAATCCCTATACAGTCTTCCTACTCTCGAATCCATTCTGTATACAACACCAAAGTAATCTCTCTCAAGTGCTACTTTGATCACATTATTCTGGGTCTCTAAAGTCTTCAATGGCTCCTCGTTGCCTACTGAGTAAAGCTCACACTCGTCAGTCTCGTATTCAAAGCCCTCCATAATTTGTCCCCAACCTACCTGTCTGGCCTGATCTCCTACTATTGCCTCTATACAGACTTTATACTCCAGACAACCTGATCTATTTGCTTTCCCTTGAATAAGCACTGCACTTTTACACCTGAGTTTTTGCCTAATCTGTTTCCTCTGCATGAAAGTGTTCCCAGCTTATTCTGTGTCTGCTCTTACTCATGTCTCAGAGCTCAGCTCAAACGTGACCGTCATCTTCTTCTCTTAGCATGCCAGCTAGAAGTGATTCCAATCACTTTAGACTCCTGTCATCTTTCGCTTTTAGCATTTGTGTGATATCTAGCATGTGATACCTTGCACTGTGGATCAATGACCCATGCTAGGATTCCCATCACGAGATTTCTTACCTGAAACATCTGCATCAGAATCATGAAAGTGCTTGTTTAAAATGCAGCTTATCAGGCTCTGCACAAGGAATCTACACTTTTGGCCTGTAACTTCAGTGATTCTCTTGTGCACTTAGACCCGAGAGCAGCTAGCTATCTTATGAGAGTGTAAGTTCCCTGAGGGCAGGAACCACATCTTACATGGCTTCATAAACATCAATACACTTAGACACTCAAGTTGAAAGGAAGTCCCAAGATCAGTGAGTTCACACCTGAATATCCTTTCAACATCATCACTAAGTTAAAACTTGCTAAACTTTACAGATTAGAAGGATGCGTGTACAGAAAACATTCATCAGGCTTGGACTAAGAATGCTGTAAGAACTTATTATAACATGAGAACCTAGCTCAAGGCTCAGAGCAGAAATTTTTCTTTAGTCTTGGTACCATAAACAGTTGCAGTTTTTATAAGCAATTTAGATTCATTTTTGTCTCCTGGATACTGAATTTTGTAAATGATCTCATTTCTCTCTTGTGTTGACCATGGGACTGCCTATAATAAACTCCATGGCCACTGCCAGCAGGTAACTAGGACTCCATGACGTCCACAGAGCCATTTTAACCTCACCCGTGACTCCACTGCCTCCTCCTAGCCTTGCTTTCCATTTGCCTCTTTTTTGTTTTTTCTTTTTTTAACTTATTTTTAGTTACTTTCTCTTGCCATATTGTTTGCATCTTTGCAAAAGGTCTTCTGAAGGAAGGCCGTTTATAAGTAAATAAAATAAATTCATGAACCTGTGGGTGTGCAAATGTTTTCTGATTTTTTTTTTTACTCTGAAGGGAGAAATTAACGTGGAAAATTAGTCTTCAGATCAGCAATTCTGAGGGAAAGCTGGGCCAGAAAGAACAGATGGAGTAAGTGGTGCTCTGAGGTCAGAGTTGTAAAAAAATTAGGACTTGTAGAGAAAACATGTATTCGGAAAGGATGATGGAGTTTTCGAACAGGAAGAGATGAGAGTGGTTTTAGAGTGTGATCATAAAAGGCAGAAGGCAAGAAAAAGCTTTTAGAGCAGGAAGAAGTACTTAAAACAGGGCTAGTTTCAAGGAACTAACCTTGGAGTTTTTACGCCCAGACAAGGTAGGGTCTAACTGTAGTTCCAAGGCCTCGTTGCAGAGGGACCCCACTTGGGTTTAGATGGCTGTGTGGAGGAATGAATTTAGGGCCTAGGGAGGAAGAATCTTACCTTCCCAATGGTCAAGGAACCTCAAGAAAAAACTCTGGTCCAGAATGGGAAGTTGAAAGCAAGATTCAATGAGAAGAGACGCATCTGACAAAGGACTGATATCTAGAATCTACAAGAAACTCAAACAAATCAGGAAGAAAAAACAAATAATCTCAGTTAAAAAAAAAAAAGTGGAAAGAGGACACGAATAGATATTTCTCAAAAGAAGATATACAAATGGCCAACATCGCTAAA
This sequence comes from Theropithecus gelada, assembly GCF_003255815.1. Lineage (NCBI taxonomy): Eukaryota > Metazoa > Chordata > Mammalia > Primates > Cercopithecidae > Theropithecus > Theropithecus gelada. The sequence goes on along the minus strand of NC_037682.1, from coordinate 107,349,182 downwards.
CATATGAAAAAATGCTCAACATCACTATCATCAGAGAAATGCAAATTAAAACCACAATGAGATATCACCTTAATCCATTATTTAAAAATCAAAAACTATAGATGTTGGCATGGATCATTTATACACTGCTGATGGCAATGCAAGTTAGTACAACCTTTATGGAAAACAGTATGGAGATTTCTTAAAGAACTAAAAGTAGATCTACCATTTGATCCAGCAATTCCACTCCTGGGTATCTACGCAGAGGAAAAGAAGTCACTATATCAAAGATACACCTTCACACACATGTTTATCATAGCATAATTCATCACTGCAAAGATTCAACCCAAGCGTCTATCATCTGATGAGTGGATAAAGAAAGGTGGTACATAATATACCATGGAATACTACTCAGCCATAAAAAATGAACAAAATAATGTCTTTTGTAGCAACTTTTGTAGAACTGGAGGCCATTATTCTAAGTGAGGTAACTCAGGAATCAAAAACCAAATGCCACATGTTCTCATTTATAACTGAGAGCTAAGCTATGGGTACGCAAAGGCATAAAGAGTGACATCATGGGCATTGGAGACTCAGAAGTGGGAGGATGGGAAGAGAGTGAGGGATGAAAAACTACCGGTTGGGTAAATGCATATTACTCAGGTAATATACACTATGCACTAAAATCCTAGACTTCACCAGTACACAATTCATCCTATAACCAAAAACCACTTGTACCCCTAAAGCCATTGAAATTAAAAAAAAATTAAACAAAAACAAACAAATATAAAAAATAGTAGATGAAGAGAGGAGTAGAAACAACAGAAGTTTGCCCTATATAGGATGTCATGTTAAAATGAATTAAATAATATGGGTCTGCATATCGGTAACTTACCTAAAGTGCATGTCTTTGGTACATCAAGACCCTTCCCAGTGTAGTAATAAATTGTGGGAAATTTGAGTACTATAGAAGAGATGGAGATACAGGGGGCAAAACAGTTTTAGAATAAACTCTTGACTTCAGGGAGCAGGCAGTGGCAGGCTGTCATCTAAGTAGCATAGTAAATGGCTAGGCTAATGGGCTACCTTCCTCTTCACATTAATAAATGCTGAACACCTTTGGGCTGACACAGCCCAAGAGCACAATGTTTCAAGTGGGCAGGAGCTAGCCTTTAGAACAGTCCCTGATGCAGCTTAGGATCCAGGGGCCCAAAATATCATCACACATAGAAAATAGAAAGATGTTTATTGGGTGATTGTTTACTTATTCATTCCACACTTATTGAATATTTAATGACTACTGAGCACCACGCTAGGGATCGGAAATATGAAGGATACTAATACATACTTCTTGCCCTTAATAAGCTCAACACATACTTCTTGCCCTTAATAAGCTCAAAGCCCATGGAGAAAATCAATATGTAAATAAAGCATGACTGTGTGTGGTATGAGTAACGCTATAGTTAAAGCATGTGCAAAGTGCTACAGTATAGGTGGGATGACAGAGGATGGAACAATTAACTCTGCCCTGGGGAGGTGGAGAAAGGGGGCATATTTGACCAGGATCTTGAAGGATGAATAGGAGTTCTGCAGACAGAATAGAGAAGAGAATATCCAACAGTGCAATGGTCTTAAATAGCAGGGTATGTTTTTGGAACCCTAATAAGTTTGGGGTGATTAGAACAGAGTGTGGAACAGCAGTAGAAAGAGATGTGGCCAAATATTTGGGGCTAGACTGTGAGGAGGCCTAATATGTCATCCTAAAGAGGTTGAACTTTGTATTTTAAGCAGAACAATAATTTCAGACACATTAAAGAAAAGTAGCTCTTGCAGTAGTCAACACCAACTGCTGGGAAATTTCTAGGAACCTGGTATCTCCTGGGAGTCCACCCTTCAACAATCAGCAGAGTGGCAGGTTTCTGATGCTTTAGGTCCCAGGGGAGGTGGAGAGGCTTAGAGAGGGCATGCTAACTGAAAGGTCAATGCTGGGGGTGTAGGAAAAGGGCTGAGGTGGGCCCTAGAAGCCCTGTTTTGCCTGGCTGGGGACCAGCTTGAGCTGAAATACTCCCCATTTCTGAAGGCCCAGTGTGGGCCTTCAATCTTAGGGCCCAGTCACTTCGCACAACAGCAAGAGTGAATTTGTGAGCCAGGAAAAAATGAAAGGCTGTAGTTCTTCCTTCGAATCAAGTTGTTATTGTTCAAATGCATTATTAATGATCAGGACTGCAATCATTTATAACACGGTCATCACAAAAGCAGCTGTTACCATTTACACATAGCTCTCTGTGAGTATGTTATTAAGGTAATATTTTACCATGCATGCGACTTGCTCAGGGGCGGCATGCCTAATGCTTGCCTTGAACAGTTCCCCCACTCCCTCCTTAGAAGTAATCACTCCTTTCCTTTCTTTACAGAGATGCCAAATGCCAGAGAAGGGAAGCGGGAAGGGAGATGAAGACAAGGAACTCTGAAAAATGGAAGCAGAAACACAGGCTGTATTTTCCCCTATCCTTCTTTTCTTTGTTCCCTGTTTTCTCTTTTGAATGAAAAATAAAAATGCAGAAAACCTCAGGAGCCTCGTAACTTTCCAATTTTTATTTAAAAATAAACCTACTGCTGTGGCTGTCACTACTCCTATGCATGTAATGCAAGCTCGAGTCCCACTGCCCAATATTTATATACAAGAAGGTAAATGCTCTAAGGAGAAAAAATAAATCAGGTTAAATCCTACAAAAGGAGTAGGGAATTTGCCAAAAGAGAGAAGTGGGAAGATGGCATAGTCCTCTGAGGACCCCCTGAGCCAGCAGATGGAGGGTGGGGGTACAGAGGAACGCCAGGAGTGTGTGGCCCATTCTGTGGCTTCTGAGCTTTACATCTGCCTGATGGGGAGGCTGATGGCCTAGTGGTGCCAGAGGAAGAAAAACAGAGGTATCCCCTGCATCTGGGACTCTTTATGTCTACTCTGGGCATAAAGGTAAGAAAAAAATGATGCCCCAGCAGCAGACATCAGATCTGCCCCTTCCTTTTCTCAGCTGGACCAGCCTCCTGAGCTTTCCTTCACCAATAAGATGGTCCTTAAAATTTGCATTAAGGAAGTCAGAAGCACTTGCAGGGACCAGATGTGGACAGACCGCAAGAATGAAGAAGGGACCCAAGGCATCAGGGAACATCCTAGAGGGATTCATGACCCTTGGGGCAAAATAGCAGAGAGAAATGCTGGATTTCCCTGAAGCTTTCACAGCTGAGAGGGGATCCTCTTCCTTTCTTCTACCCAGGAAAACACGGGCATTACAGCAGGTTCTGAGGTCTGACCCTTGAGGTTGGTGATTGGGTATATAACGAAGAAGGAGTTCATTGGACAAACAGTTGTACAGTGGCATTTAGGAGCCAGCCTGTTCTAAGCACTGGCAGGAAGCCAATTACATGTCATAGCAACCTCATCTGATCTGAAAGATCACGGAAAGCTGATGCAAGAAGCTATGCAAGTTACAAGCTGAAGGGTGAGTCAAAGATTAACTTGGCAAAGGGGAAAGAAAGAATAAAGCATCAGGAGTAGAAGCACACACAAAACTCCTGAGGCATGCAGGAGTGTGGATTAAGGAACCAAGGGAAGGCCATGCAATGGAGCTCAGAAAGTGAGGAAAGAAGAACATAAGAGGAGGCCAAGGAAATAGCAGGGACAGGTCACATGGGGCCTTGCTAAGGATTTTGGTCTACACCCTAGGAGCAATGGAAAACCAATGCAGAGTTCAGGATTTGAGTTAAAAAGAGCCCTCTGCGGTGTGGAGAGTAACTAGAGGGGTCGGCATGTGTGGGGGGAGTGAGGAAGCTGGAATCAGCAGAAGACTATAACACTTTAGCCTGTGGTGGTGGCAGAGACTGAAGGCTAAGGAAGAGAGCCAAGTAATCATTAGGAAGTAAAATCAGCAGAGGCCTTGTGATCAATTGGATAAGGGGGCAGACAGAGAGGGGACCCCAGTTCCCTAGTTTGTGCAAGTGAGAACACAGCATTTCTATACATGGAGGAAAGGAACAATGGAAGAGAGCCAAGACTGAGAATGAAGGCAGTGAATTCAGTTTCAAAAATACTGAGTTGGAGTTAGCTTCAAGACAGTGAAGTGGAGATTTCAGGTTTGCTGTTGGAAATACAGCTCTAAAGTGTACCGGAGAGGTCTCATTTGGAGGCAAATGAGGGAGTCTTTGGCATATGGATGACGATTAAAGCCAATTCCAAGGGGAAGATCTCCTTTGGGGGAGAATATAGAGTAAGAGGAAGTGAGGGCCAAAACTTGAAGAGCCCCATTGTGCGGATGTCAGATAGCAGAAGAGGACAAACCTGCAAGAGAGACTGGGGAAAAGCCCCCAGACAGAAGAAAGGAATCCAGGAGCATTGGACTACGCTCTGGGAGAAAGAAGCATCATCTCCCAGCGAACAGGGAGGAGGGCATTTCAACGAAAGAGAGTGGTCAGGAAGGTGGACTATCACTGCAAGGTCAAGGGAAATGAGGAGTAAAAAATGTCCATTAGATAGAAACATCAACCCAAGGTCACTGGGGACCCAAGCCATAGCTGTGTCTGTGCACATATTAAAGAAGCCAATGCATCCGAGGCACCCTGTGCAGCAACTGGCACATAGTCAGCCCGCAGTAAATGTCAGCTTTTGTTAAATTCACTCTTTAACATCTACACATCTAATATTCTCCTATTCTATTGAAGGTGGAAAAGAAGGAGACAGGTTAACATCTTAACAGGAGAGCTTGAGATTAAACCCAGAGAACTTCCAGAGAGGAAGGACTGTAAAATGCCTGTAAAGACTATTAAAGAATACGACAGGACTGTGGATAAACTTAGGCTCAGGACAGATTCCTGTGTGGCGACTGAGACAGGACTAATGCAGCTCTTCCTTGAGGCAGGGGACCCACCCCAGTCATCAGGGTGGGTCATTTCTGCGCTGGGTGGCCCTAGCCCTTCCTCTCCTGCCCCCATGGAGACGACAGCTGCCCTGTGAAGGAAAAGCCTCCTCATTTCAATGGCTGGGCAGCCCAGGTTAACATTAACGGAGTCCTCCAGCAGAAAGCACCCAGAGGACAAGCACTGAAAAATATGCTTGAAGGGCCAGCCGAGTGGCCAGGATTACAATGTGATGGCCAGCCTTGGGTCAGTAATGGGGAGGTATTAGTCATCTCTTCAGACCTCAGCTCCATTATTTTTGCCGGAAATGTGAGAACAGCTCTCACTAATAACGTGTGGAATCACTTCCAACTATTTGCCTTTCAAGTCAGCCTCCTCAGGTCGGGTGACATATCTCGTTTAACAGGGGGTGCCATTAGAGGGAAGATTTAACGTGTGGCTAAAAGCATTTGTAGCGAGAGCTGTGGGTGGGTTCCTTTTTAAGCTTCTGTGGCTGGTAACTTGCGTCTCTTCCCTCCGTGCTGTTGGGTTTTGTTATTGAAGCCTTTTTCTTTCCTGAAGGAGGTTGGTCATTAACTCTCCCTTTCCCGGAGGATACCCTGGCATGAGCAGGGCAGGTCGAGAGTTGAATCAGAAATCTTTCCTGTGCCAATCAGAGACTGCATGAGGTTCAGCAGGCTGGCATAATTATTCGAAGCTTCTTGCTGTCCTCATACAAATGCCCCCCTGCTCGGGTGACCTGGTGTCCCTTGATGTCAAGGTCTTACAGCAATAACCTCAGCCTTGAAAACAGAACCACAAATTTACCAGCCCACATATCTACCGACAATATGAGTCCTGCCTCTTCTCGTGCCTTGAGAGGGCCAACAGTCATGTCAGGAACAGTGGAAAGAAGAGGGCTGAGAAACTGGAAGAAGAATTTGTTATTTTACTGAAACCTCCTTTCTTGACATTTTTCCCTGAAGGCTGGGACCATTTAAGGCCCTGATGAGCTTCCAAAATCTCTGTCCCAGGGTAATCTTCCCATCTCCCGAAGTCTCAACTTCTCTGAGCCTCTGATTCTTTGTCTGAACACAGAGAGAGTAATAGCTACCTATCAAATGAAAGGCTATAGTTAGAAGCACTGAGCACAGGGCTTTGCACATGGGAGGGGCTCCATAAACACATATCACTTACATCATTTTTGGTTACAAGTTACAAGTCATAGAAAATCCAACCAAAGTGCCTAAATAGAGGGAATTTATTGGATTGTATAATTAAGAAATCCAGGGCTAGGCCTGGCTTTGGGAATCTAGTTGGTGGCTCAGGAAACTCTCTCCAGGGTCAAGTTTCTCTGTGGCCATCCCTTGACTGGGCTTCCTATGTCCTGGCTCCAGGTCATTCAAGGCTTGGTGGCAGCAAGATGACAGCAGCTGTATTCGTCCCCCAAGTCCAACAGAGAAAAGGCTGCTCTTCCCCTACCTCACCCCCCAACAATTCACCTAAGTCCTAAGCCAGACACTTACTGGGCAAGTTGGGTTATGGACTCATCCCTGAGCCAATCGCCAAACCTTAGGCCTTGGAATGTAATGACTGGGTTTACCCCTGAGTCTCAAACTCCACCTGAAGGGGAAGAATGAGGGACGGAGCCCCATCAAACTCAAGGTGCTGAGAGTTGCATGGAAAATATATCTCAAAAAAAAAAAAAAAAAAAAGGTATAGTTTCACTACCAAAAAAGTGGCCAGGGAGGATATCAGGGTGACCAAACATAGAAATACCCACTGCAAATAATAATTTACCATCCTACCCCATGTGTGAGATACAGGTTATTTGAGAGTAATGTTTAATAAAGATATATCATCCAGGAAATCTCCATGAAGTCACCCTCAAAACTTTCCAGCAAAGTATCCTCTCCCCATATATTAGTAATATATTGATTACACCCATTATAGCACTTTTCTCATCTGTCTTCTATTAGAGTTACTTACTATAAGGCTCTGTCACCTCCATCGCAATTAAGCTCCAGGTGGTCAAATACAGGGTTATTTTTCTCCTCACCCCACACAGCACAAGGCACACAGTGGGAAATCTGGGTGCTTCCTGACCCACACTGGCTCCCTGTATCCAGTTCAGCTCTGTTCTTCCCTTTCCTTCCCCTGACCACTTTGTCTACTTGGGGTTAGACTGGGAGGGACTAATGGATTTGATGTCTGAACCTAAGGTCAGAGGTTCCCCAACTCACCCTCTCTCTTGCTAGCATCTGCCTCTGTTACAGCTTCTCTCATGTTGTACCTTGGGTTGTTTTGCTGGTTTCTCACCACCAAAGAAGTTTCTGGGAGCGAGTAGGGCCTTACCTTTTCATCTCTGTCACCTTGGTGCCTAGAAAAGTATCTGGCTCCAAGAAAGCACCCAGTTAAGTGGTATAATCAGTACGAGTGACTCTCACTCATAATCGCCCCTTAGATTCTCAAAGAAGAACCTCATCTGTTAGGGCTACTGAAAGGTAAGATTCTCAGCCCAGGTGAGGAGTTCGAAATCTAGAGGACTACAATGCAGAATACATAAACAGAGAAGGAACCGTAAAGCTCACTGTTGTTCCTTGCTCTCCATCAAGCCAGAGAAGATGCAGAGACAGTACAGGGAGCCTGACAGGCAACAAGGGGCAGACTGAGTTAGTACAGCAGGGGGCCTTCAGCTTGACTCAGCATGCAGTTGGTACCCATGGAGAAAGGGGAGGCAAACAATTAGTGGGGGGGCTGGCAACAAAGACCCTCAAAGGCAGAAAAGCAAAACAGCTGTGGCTCTGAATGAGAAGCCTGGCAAACCATGATCTCAGTAGTGTCCTGAAGCCAAGAGGAACAGGCTCCACTCCCTGGGATGTGGGTTGGAAACGGCCCGAGAGGAGGCCAGTAGCTCAGTCAGATGTGACTGGAGCTCAGGGGGCTGTAGTGCTAATTAGGAAACTAAGGCAGAGTCCCAGCACTAGGAATGGAACCACTTTAGTGGTGATCAAGGGAAGGGTGTTTGCCACAAACATACTGGATCCTGAATCTGTGGGCAGACATCTGAGTACAGCACTTCCCCTACCAGTAAAAGGGAGGTGCCAGTGCCCTCCTAGCCCAATTAGGGCAGGCTCCGTAGCTGGGTGGGGCTGAGCTTGTAAGAAAAGTCCTACTAGGCTGTGCCCTGCTGGGCTGGGCAAGCCAGGATGAAGGCTGGACCAGGTGAGAAAGATTTCCTGCTGTATTTGCAGACTGAATATGTGTCTGGGGCCAGGGGCTGAGCTGCTGCCAGCACCATCTGACCTCAAGGATCCCCCTAGTCAACAAGCAGCAAGAACAGGAGACTCCAGAGGCTCCCTCAGCTTTGGAGATAGCTCTGCAAACAAAACTCAGTTTTTAGGGGTTAATCCTCAGCCCCAGGAGGCGGCAGTGGGCCTCCTCTGAAGGGCAGAGCCAGCAAGTGGGCTGAGACTAAAGGCAAGGCCCAGGGCTGCAGGCCTGAGATTAGTTTGGCAGCAGCTCCAAAGAGCAGCCCTTGAATCGCAGGGATTGTCTGAGCCCTCAAAAGCACTGGCTACCTCCCACCAGCCTAGCTAATGGGGCTGAGTTGCTGGGGCCATGACCTCTGTCTACCCGGCTGATGGTCTGCTGCTTTGAATCTCACTCCCCCAGCACCCAGCAGGACCAAGGACTCCGTCTAGCTTATGTGCATCGTACCCTTACATGTTTTCAGCACCTACTATGCGCGCAGCATCACACCTCCCCCATCCGCCTGCCTCCTGCTACTCTCACCAGCACGCTCAGTCAACCCTTGGGCTAATTAGTGATTAGGTCTACCGTATGTATGCATGGTGGGGTGCAGAGATGGGGTAGCCAGCGGGTGATGGGTGAGGGGAGAAGAGAACAGGAGATAGGAGGCCATAGTCTGACCTTCCTCCAATGCCCAGAATCCCTGAGTCTGTCTCTGGCAGCTGTGAAACAGAGGGAGCATGGGATCTGAACCGTGCCGCCATCTGGGAGGTCACACACACTCACAGACAAACCCCAGGAAGGAAACTTGGGCTGAAATACACCGTTTGCTGAAGAGCAGGGCTGGGCACTGGTTTCCCTCCATTCTGAATTTCTAGAAAGGGAGGGGTCTCCGTTGCCAAGCGGCGTCTGCCACCCCTTCCCACCACGGCACTTTCAGCCCTCCACCCCTTCCTCTGGGAGACCCCCTGTGAGGACCCTCAGCAAACTTCTGCAAGGCCTGACGACGGGCGCAGGGTGGTGCGAACGCATATCTTTCAGGCCAAGAGAGAGGCGACGGGAGTGTGGGCGTGGAGGTGCGAGGAGCGCGCAGCCTCCGCCTGCTCGGCTGTCTCCGCGGACCCAGCCGAGGGAGGAAGAGAGCGCTGGGAAAAGGAAGGGGAGAAGGAGCCCGAGCGTAGCGGGAGGCGAGCCAGAGGCTCTTTTGCTCCTCCCAAAGCAGGGGGTGGCTCCACCGCGCTCCTGATGAGCCGGCAGCCGTCGCCGCCCTGCAACCGCTTCCCGGGACCCGTCAGCTCTGACACTGATGACCCACGGCGGGGGTGCTGGGCGCGGGTTGCGCAGGCCACTGGCCGCGGGCTTCAGGCCCGCTCCTGCCGCCGGCTTCCGCGGCAATGACACTCGGCAGAGCGGCCGCCATCTCTTCTGGTACCTTCACTGGAGGAGGGAAGGGTGGGGAGAGCCCTCTGTTCACCCTGCCCTGGCGCTGGTCCGCCGCCGCCCGCTGCTCTCGCGCTGGTCCGCAGCTCAGCCGAGCAGCTCCCTTCATCTGGCCTCCTAGTCCCTCACTCAGCCGCGAGAGGTGGAGCTCCGGCGACCTCCGGCCTTCCCTCGGGGTCTGCGCGGCCCCTACCCCAAACCCGCCCAGGGGAGAGGCGTGAAGGGGCTCGCTGCGATGCAAAGGCGGGAAGCCAGGCTGGAGAAGGGGACGCAGGAAGGCAGGGAGTGGACCCCCAGCGTACTACAGGAGCCGGCAGGAGCCAAACCCCAGCCCGCCACACAGGTATCCCCGCGGACCACGAGGTGCCACCCGTCCCTGGTGCAGAAAAGACCAAGACCCCCAGAAGGGAAGGCCCAGCTTCCCTACCTCTACCTCCCATGCCAGGCGCCCAGCCTGCTCAACTTAACCCCAAGCCGCAGGTTAACTCTGCCCCAGCTTCTCCCCTTGGCTATGGGCAAGCTCCTCTTCTCTTCCCCAGTGAGAACCACCGCTCAAATTCCGAGGGCTTTCCTCCTTGGTGCTCAGAGCTCTCAAGATGGGCGATTCTCTGCCAGGGGTCCTTAGCTACCCACTTTGGACGAGGATGGACAGATGTTTTCTCAAGCTTGCCTACAGCACAGTTTCTAAACAGATGAGCTCTTCTTATGTTCCCCACAGATTGTCTGGCCTACGCTCCTTTGAGGAAATAAAGATGACCGTAGCCAAGCTGCCCTGCTCTGCACGAAGGACCCTGGGCGCCCCATCCTAACTCCCCTGCCTTATGCTTGAGATTAGCATATCCACCCAGCAACTCCTCTGCCCCAGACTTACTTGACCACTGCAGTCCACACTGACTCTCCTATCCACCAGAACTGTGCACTTAAAATCTGCTGCACACAATCCCATACTTGCTTGAGTCTGGCTTTGTTCTCCAATAGTTTCAAATGCCTGTTTGACTCCCCCCGCCACCCCTACAGAGATAAGGTCATCACAAGCAGTAACTACTGCTTTGCTTGTTTTGATTCCCACAGAGCCGAGCATAGATTGATGTGGCATAAGTGCTCAATAAATGCCCATAGACTTGGCTAATGGATGGACTTGCAGGGGACACTGCCCTATCAGGAGAGAAAGGTGGCCTTAATCTCATCTGCCCCACCAAGAGGAACCTAAGGTCCTATTTCCTGGGAGTGTCTCAAAAATCGGCAGAGTCATTCTCCCCCCACCATCCCTCCTTGCCTCCAGTCCCCTCAGCCTTCTGGATCCCCGTGGGTTTGGAGAGGCCGATGCTTGTGGCTCTTACCAACATCAATTTGCAGTCGCCAGGATGCAACTTCACCCTATGCTGCGTTCATAAATTAATCTCCTGGGATTAGATTCTGTGTTTTAGTAACACTCCTGAGGCATTGTATTTACACATTAATAATAAAAGAAAAAAAGTGAGACAAGTTCTGACAACTTTCAATAACATTCAGAAATAAAGTGCGAGGCACGGAAGTGTCCAAAGTTAATTAAAACCATTTGGTGCTGACGGGGGCTGGGGGTGTTGCCTGCCGAGCTCCGACAGGTGCTATTTCTGAAATGCAATTTCCCTGTCTATAATGTACCTGATGCCTGCAGAAAAGGAGAAACCGAAATAGACTGAACTGGCAGCGTGAGCTTGAATTTTCTGTTGTTTTGTTTTACAGCGCCGTGGACACTGCCAGAATTTGTCAAAGGTCCTAGGAAGAAAAGGCCCTTTCGCCCCTCCCCTCAGTGAACAGATGGTGTGTTTGGACTGTTCGCATTCGCTTCTCATAGCTGGGGTCCTGGAGGAAGTTAAGGGACGCTCCGTTCCCTGGGGATGAGACAGCAGCTCGCCTTTTTACTAATAGCTGTAAGAGTCTCTCAGACACTTACCTGACTAGATCTTCATCTCAGAGCTCAGAAGGGGAACAGCTCCAGAACTAAAAGAGAGAGAGCCTCTGGCAGACCCCAAAAGACGGCATAAAGAGTGAAGCTGGGCTTCCCTGCCCAATCACTAGGATCACTTATTGCACAAATACCTGTATTTTAAGCTGCAGATTCTTATGAATGTTTGTATTTTCTTCATTTCTATTTAGCTTTTTTTTTTTCAATTTTAGAATAGCCTTTCTCTAGATAACCGGAGGAAGCGGGAGACGGAATTTCCTTTGTTTCTGTCTTGAGCCCAAATGGACAACTGAGTGTCAGGTATGACAGGGATAAAGGGAGAAACTCAGAAAGAATGCTTTTGTTTTGTTTTTTTGTTTTGTTTTGAGATGGAGTCTCGCTCTTGTCGCCCAGGCTGGAGTGCAGTGGTGCAATCTTGGCTCACTGCAGCCTCCACCTCCAGGACTCATGTGATTCTTCTCCTCAGCCTCCGAAGTAGATGGGACTAGAGGCACACGCCATCATGCCTGGCTAATTTTTTTTTTTTTTTTTTTTTTTTTTTTTTTTTTTTTGAGATGGAGAGTCTCGCTCTGTCACCCAGGCTGGAGCGCAGTGGTGCGATGTTGGCTCACTGCAAACTCCACCTCCCAGGTTGCGCCATTCTCCTGCCTCAGCCTCCCGAGTAGCTGGAACTACAGGTGCCCACCACCACCACGCCCGGCTAATTTTTTTGTATTTTTTTTAGTAGAGATGGGGTTTCACCATGTTAGCCAGGATGGTCTCAATCTCCTAACCTCATGATCCGCCCGCCTCAGCCTCCCAAAGTGCTGTGATTACAGGCGTGAGCCACCGCGCCCGGCCAGAGAAATGTTTTGGGTGCTACACGTGCAGCCCCTCACGACTGTATCTTCTCAGAGCTCTTTTCTTCACATTCTTGAGAGCTTTGAGTTTTGTTTATTTAAGGGACAAAGGAATCTCTTCCCACTCCATGGGATTTCCCTTGATTTTTATATTGGGAGTAAAAAGATGAAGCATGAGACTTTTCAGCTGCATCTCAAACTGCATCTAATTCTAGCACATCTCTCTCAATCTTTGATTAAGCCTGTTCATCTAAAAGAGAGACACAGGGGAAAAATGGAAATGGGACTTTGGAAGAAGAATGACCATCCACATTCCCATCACAGCCTGAGATTTCCTACCTGATTGAGATTTTCAGTAGATAGCCCTAAGTCTAGTTTCCCACTTTGGTCCTGTTGCCTTTGGCTCCAATAGAGGACTTCCAAGTAACTAGAAAGATTTCACCTCTCTTTTGAAACATAATGGACAAATGTGTTTCTTTAGGATGAGAGGTGCACCTGGCTAGAGTCAATCTTTATTTTCCTAAAATAACCAGGATGAAAACTCAAAATAAAAAGAAATACCTCATGGGCAAAAGCTCTCCCAGTACAACTAATATAGACACTCAACATGGCTTCGTAGAAACTGACCCATCTCCCGAGTCTTATGTTTGCCAGAATTGCATGCCTATTTCAATTAAAGAAAAGTGATCTGATCTCTTCAGATGAAGGTGGGACTTGGAGATGCTGCTGCCTAAGGTTAACTTGCTAGAGAAAGGATAAGCATTCGGGAAGTGCGGGGATGCGGCACAAGGAAAGACCTATCAGCTAAGCAATGGCAGGATCCCTTCTGCCAGTGGGCTGGCTCAGGGAGGAAACCTCCCCAGAAGGAACTTTGTTTCTCTCTAGAATGAAAGTGGGCAAAATGGTCACCTTATTTGCCTGGAGTGAACCAGGTTGAAACTGAGAAGGCAGATGTGGGTGTTAAGCCAGATGAAGTCATATGTTATAACTAAACGATGTACCTGTAACCTGCCTGGTAGTTTAAATTGCACCAAGTAGTTTATTCATTCTCTCTAAACAGGTCATAATAAGTGTTAGTCTGTGATCCACTATGGGAGAGGGATTTCTGGAAAGAATAGAGCCAGTGGTACAGGATGCAAGGTTGTTATTTAAAGAGATGAATGTGGGCCAGGTCCCATGGCTCATAACTGTAATCCCAGCATTTCGGAAGGCAGAGGCAGGAGGATTGCTTAAGGCCAGAGTTCAAGACTAGCCTGGCCAATATAGTGAGACCCCCATCTCTACAAAAGATAGAAAAACTTAGCCAGGCATGGTGGCAGGTGCTATAGTCCCTCCAACCATGGGACTACAGCTCCTGTAGTCCCAGCTACTCAGGAGCGGAGGTGGAAGGATTGCTTGAGCCATGATCATGCCACTGCACTCCTCCCTGGGTAACAGAGCAAGACCTGACTCAATAATAATAATAATGCAACATAAACTATCTTTTACCTCTTGAACAATGAGTACAGATGCCATGACTACATTTGTTTGTTGGGGACCAGGGAGGCTGGCAGTGAGAATTCAGGGTGGAAGTAGCCGTGTACCCAATACCTATTGTGAGATGTGGCCTGGGGAGCCCTGAGATTTTCTGGCCAGGCTCACTCACTACCCAGACACCCTCTTCCTACATGGCGAGTCCCTCAGCCCCTCCAAGGCTCACTTCTCAGACATCGGAGTAATCCACATCCTCCATCTTGAGTTATTCCTCACAAGACCTGCAAGTTTTCCTAGGAGGGAAGGAAGACAGGGTTGAACCCACACAATTCTCGAATCTAGAATTTGGAGGATTTCTAAACCACTTCTGTAAGTCAGCCCTTGAGAACTTGTAGGTTTTCTCATCATTTGCAGCATGAGAGTCTGGAGTAGACTGGATTTGACTTTTGGTTCCCTGGGCAATTTACTTAACCTCTCAGCTGTGTGTCAGTTTCCTTATCTAAAAAGTGTGGTTAATAATAACTGACCTCTCAGAGGTATTGCGAGGTTACTGTGATGATTAAATTAGGTGATTCATATAAAATGTTTAAAAGAGTGCCTGGCATTATTATTAATAGTAATAAGTTTAGCATAAGTCTTGCCTGCTGATAAGGAGCTGGATTGAATGACTACTTAGATTCTATTTCTTGGCCTTCTCTTCTCTGGACTAGGTGACCCCAACTTTCTCCTTACTTCTGAAAAATTTATCCCAGTCTGCTAAGGAAGAGAAAGCCCATGTGTGCACGTACACACATGCACCTGCACAAACATTTACATATAATTTTGGTCTTCTATACAGAATTAATAGAGCTACTAGATCTAGGAACTGACTTGAAAGAGAAAGGAAACCGTGCTTTTTTTTTTTTTTTTCTTGAGACAGAGTCTCACTCTGTCACCAGGCTGGAGTGCAGTGGCACAATCGCGGCTCACTGCAACCTCCACTTCCTGGGTTCAAGTGATTCTCCTGCCTCAGCCTCCTGAGTAGCTGGGACTACAGGCATGCACCACCACGCCCAGCTAATTTTTGTATTTTTAGTACAGATGGGGTTTCACTGTGTTGGCCAGGATGGTCTCGATCTCTTGACCTCGTGATCTGCTCGCCTCCGCCTCTCAAAGTGCTGGGATTACAAGCATGAGTCACCATGCCTGGCCAAAACACTGCTTATTACAATTTATAGGTTTATGTTCAAAAAGTTGCTAATCTTATTGCTGTGAACCCCTGCCATCTCTAATCCTGCCCACCTATAGGTACTGTAGACCAAATTACAGATTCAGATTTGCCCAGTTCCTGTTCCTGTCTTGACCAATCCTAGTAACTTATTTGGGGCCCAGCCCCATCTACAGTAGAAGGTCTATAATTGGCCTTGCTTCCTTAAGCTGTGTACCCAGTGGGCCCAGGACTAAGCCTCATGAAGCTTTTAGAGGCGCATTGAGATTAACCTTTCTCACCAGTGCTCACCTTGTCTTCCTAGTGACCATGGCTGGCTTCTGCCTAGTTCTAGAGTTGCACTCTAATTCTCTTCCAGGCTGTCGCACTGACCTATGTCTCTATCTGTTTTAGAACTTTCCAACTTATGTGTCCAATGCCAGTCCTTTTTCCAAATAAATTGAACTTTATCTTGATGAATATTTAATATTCAACCCACCTCTGGTCCCTGGCTAGAATCATCTCTGAAATCTAAAGCTCTGCCACTACCTGCACCAGGAGAAGCAATGTGTCACCACCAACCTAATAGTGACCATCAGCTTTGCTGGAGTTATGCATTCACCAAACTGAATCTATCAGCTTTCCCGAGTTCACTGGGACACTGATTTGGACCAGACACCATCACTTGAGAGACAGCGTTAGCATCAGGGTGAACACCACCAGTACCTGACCTGCCTGTAGTTAGCTTCCTCCTCTTTCCCTATTGACCCGCAGATTAAGTTGCTGCATGCCCTGGGGCAACACCTGGGGTTGTGTCAACTGAAAACTAAGAAACTAAGTACTATACATGCAATTTGTCTATGTTCACTGCCCACTCGACGTTTCCTCTAGGATACTTGCAAGATGTATCAAACTCAGTAGTCCAAGACCAAACTCATGATCTTTTGCCCAAAACCATACCCGCCTTCCATTCTGATACTCCTCTAATCAGTTTTCTGCACTGCAACCCAAGTGATCTTTTCAAAATGCAAATCTGTTCATCACACACATACACACTTAAAACCCTTCATTAGCTCCTCTTCGTCCTCAGGAGAAAGGCTCATATCCTTAACACAGGCTCCCCATCCTGCATGTTTGGCCCTGGATGCCTTTCCAGCCTTCCCTGGCCTCACTCTCCCTCTGCCCTGATATACTGCAGCCACCAGGGTCATGTTAGCACTTAGGTTACTCTGCAGAGAATTCGATAAAGGTGCCCCTTCTGGACAGCCCAGTTGGAAAAAAGATGCCCTTTCCTCTAAGCTGATGCAGCGTCTCCTGGGCACTCTCACTTGGCAAGAAAAGCAGGACTGGATTTCAGCTCGTACGCTGCTTCCTCAGCCCAGCTGTGCCCCACTGGTCCACAGCACAGCCTGTGCTGGCCACATCAGTCACCTGCCTTCTTTTGGGTACCCCAAAATACACCATGTTCCCTCCTCCCGCTGGCTTTTGCTCTTACTATTTGCTCAACCGGGGATACTCTTCCTCTCTTTCTATCCAGCAATTCCCTACTTAACCCTCAGATCCCACCCAACCCTTACATCCTCAGGAAAGCCTTCCTGATTTCTGCTTGTTTCCAACCAGTTTAAGTTCCCTTGTGATACCCTCTCATCAGACAGAGCTCCCATTTCTCCTAATACTGATCTCATTTTGGAAGCCTACACTCATTTGTAGAACTAATGTCTGACACCCTCATTGTATTACAAGCTCCATTAGAGCAGAGACCATGTCCTTTTTATCTCTCTCCATTGTAGTCCCAGAACTTAACACAGGGTCAGGCACATAATAGTTGATCATTAAATATTCATTCAGCACCTACTGAGTGCAGGCTGCTCTTTAGTAGATGGTAGTGTCTGGACTTTATAATCAAAACAACTTAAGCTTCCCAGAGGCATGATTAAGCATGTCGAAGAGAAAAATATTCTGTTCCACTTAATTATGCATTTTTATTTAAAAATAGAAGTCTTTATTAAAACAACAAAGCATAAATATTAAAGAATGTATTTAAATAACTTGTGTAATTTAGTGCAAGCTTTAAAGGTGCATAAACACTGAAATGCAATTCAATGCCTTTTTAAATCGTTTTCTATCATTATCTCTTCTTTATCTAATCTTGTCTCTTAACCCAGCTTGGAGAAGTAATTCATTCTGACTCTCCTCATTTTGTCTCAAAACCTGCTAAGGCTTGTCCACAACTCCAGCATATTTCTGGCCTCCTGGGCTTTAGATCAGATTGTAGCAACAGCCTCTGCAGGTAGTTTGCGTCTTACTCCACTGTGGGAGAGCTCCCACAGTTTTAATGGAGAAAGGTCCTCCTCATGAGAGTAAACATTTTGGATATCTATCACTCTTTCTTGTTGCTTCTTATCCTGGTCCAGCAGAAAGAAGTCAGATCATTCAGTAATGCAAGAGCATGGCTGCCATGCCACAACCCAGTGATGGTCATTCATTACCGTCTCCCAGAAGCTGGCTTTCAAACCTGCCTTTTAGAGAAACTCTTTGTGTAAAAACCTGCTTGTCCATCGTCAGGGTTGCTGATCAATAGCTTGATCTAGTTACCAGTTAGACACCTATATAACTGCAGTTCCTCAGAACTTAATGTTGCAAACAATTAAGCTGATCCTAGCCGGGTCTATGAAAGAACCAATAGTGTGGTCCTACACTAGGTGTGGCCACCTGCCCATTGGGGATAAATGGCTCCTGCCACCCAGGTGGATCTGCTTCTGAGCTTAAACCTCCCTTCAATCTTTTTCCCATGGCTGTGTGTTTACAGGTGCACAGAGAGGGAAGCCTGTGTGGTGGTGAAAGCTAGAAAATAAGAAGTCCATCCATTCACAGAGTTGCAAAGAGGCCATTAATGCTAAGCTTCAGCAGTGGAACACAGAAAACGGCATTAAAGGATTTACTTTTCATGACCATAATTCACAGTTAATGTACATTTGATGTTTAATGTATGAACCAGAGGTGACTTCAAACTTGCGGGCCTTTTCTAAATAGCGTTTTAATCTAAATTTAAAAAAAAAAAAAAAAAAAAAAAAAGGTTCATACACTCAGTCTGTCAGACAAGAGGGAGGGGAAAAAGGCAAAGCTAGGTGTGAGAATCCAAAGTGGGGGCAGGCTTTTGTTCAGTCTTTTATTGAGGTTTTACCTCTAATCTCTCCCTTTTTGATGCAATTTAAGATTAAGGAAATGAAAGGCATGGCTGACTGTGAACAGTTTTACAAACAGGACAGCCAAGGGGCCCTCAGAAGACAGTTTTGTAAGAGGCTTTGGGCTTCAGTCCCTAGGAAGGATGAGGTGGGAGGTGCTGCAGGGCCCGAGTGCACGGGAGAGTGGCCCTGAAAGGGCTGGGCTGTCTGCAGAGAAACTGACCTTCTGCATCCAAATAGGAGGCAGTGGTGGTCACCACACAGCTCAGTGGGAATCAGAGTCAGGTGAGGGAAGCCAAAAAGCGTGATGGTCAGAGGAATGGGTGCCATGCTCTGCTGGGAGGAGCTCCCAGATTAACCATGCTGGGTCTAGGGTCTATCATGTGATGTCGCCTCTCAGGACAGCGGTTCCCTCATCCAGATAACAAGGTTCACAGGCTAAGTGATTTCCAATGGGCTCTGCTGAGGCCCTAAGGCACAAACACACCCTCAGGTGCTGTGGCAGATACAGTAGGAGACCCACATGAAGATACCCTGGCCCTTGGCCCTCAGCATTTTTCAATAAGAGCAACTCCACTGTTTTATAATGAAGAGTTCCACATAAGGTTTATTATAGAGGGAAGTTTCCCAGTTAAAGATACAAACACTGAAAGGTAGGAGACCAGCTGATCCCTAAGATCCTTTCCAGATCAAGTCTAGAAGGGTAGATAGGTAGAAAAGTCACCTAAATGGGCCACCTCAAGGAAACAGTCCTCCAAAATGGGCAACAGAAATAAGAGTGGCACCTGACAGGTTGCAAAGGTTGCATTGTTGGAGACCAACGCAGTGGAGGGGTCGAGAGTGTCTCTCTGGAGCCTGGTTTATCAATTTCAAGAGGATGATTTTCTCCAGCAATGCTAAGCTGCCTCAGGCCAGGAACAAAGTAAGCAGATAGTTGGGTTTTTTCCCAGCTGAGTTCAGTGGAGAGAAACAGGAAAAAAGGAGTTGAGGGTATCTGCAAGGGAATTGCTTTGTAGAGCTGGGATGTGAAAAGAAAGAAAGGGAGTGAGAGAATTTAGTGGAGTGCGGATGAGGGAAGAAAGTCTTTTGATCAATAAACTGTGCATAACTTCTAAAGTTCTCTTCAGCCCTCACCCCTTTATGTTTTCATGATTCTATTCTAACTCTTAAATGGCTGGACAGTGAAGAATCCACCGCAGGAGAAGAGAGCCCATTGGAACTAGGCAACTTAACAGGAGCTTCCAAATGGACTGATGGCCAGAACCCGTCAACAGAAACCTCGGAGCAAGCACTCCTGGAGATTCGTTGATTTGTTCTTTGTTCATTTATCCAGCACATTTTTGTTGAGCGCCTACATTGTATTTGACACTGTGGATTAAGGATCATTAAACAGATAAGTAGGGACTGTGCCCTCACAACCTATCGAGAAAGTCAGCAGTTGAACATTTGTTACACATGTGATGTGTGTTATCAAAGTGGAGGTGCAGACCATTCAGGGGGTGTAACACAGGGCACTCACTCATTCTGGGAGCACAGGGCCTTCTCCCCTGAGAAATTGCCTGGTTCTGAGGTCAGTGTGAGAAATGGAGAGAGGGGCTCTCAAATCAGTGTTTCCCTGTGTCTTCTAACTCCAAGCTGCCCTCTGCTCTTCTCCTTCTGCCCAATGCCAGCTCTGGTTTCCCTGTTTATCCAAGAAGAAGAAAGGGCTCCAAAGGGCTGTTGGAATGGGGAGAGGGCAGGACCACCTGCAGCCTGCTCCCTCCCTGTGGAAGTCTCGCCAGCCTTGTGGAATGTTGTCTTTCCATCCGGCTTCTTCCACCTAATTCTTCAGAAGGGATTTGAAGGTCTTCTACCAACCGCACTTCCCCTTCCCTTTTAAAAAAATTCCCTTACTTAGATTGCGTTAATAAAACCATATCATCTGGATGAAAGGAGAAGATGAACCTGTTCTAGTATGTGAGGGACAAACCAGACTTGAGTATTGTATGCAATTCTCCTATTCAGAAAGCCATAAAACAAGACTGATTTTTAAGGAGGGTGACCAGGGAGGTGAAGGAACTTGGAAGCGTGGCTCATGGAAAACATAGAGAACTGGAATGTTTCACCAGAAGACACAGGGTGGCATGACAACTCTGCTCCAAAGCCTGAAGGACTGTCCTAAGGAAGAAGACAAATGCCAATTAATGCCCCAACATAAGAGCAAAGGTCAATGGGCTAAAGTTAAAACAACAGATTTTTTAAATCGCAATATTTTAGAAAAAGGAATTTTATGAGAATTGCTGGAAATGGAGTGGAGACCACAGGAGATGGAGAAGTGGTGAGTTCTCCACAGGAGAAATGCAAGCAGTGGCTCTACAGCCATTTAGCAGGGATGTTTTCAAAAGGAAGACAAAAATGAGGTAAAGTAATAGGCTCAGGCTCTTTAAGACACCACTCACACTTGGCAGCACATGACTCTCTATGCAAGTCAAATTAATCTGGTTTCCATCCTAAACCTTCAGTCGTTGTCATCGTCTTTCCCAGATTGTCTCTACCAAGCCCTCCAGAAGCCCTTCAAGACCTGGTACGGGGACGAATGTCTCTTTGGGGGCCCTCAGAGAGCCTCTCTGAGCTCTGGCTGTGTTCTGTCCACCACAGTGTCTGCCCGATTATGGCATCCTTGTTCTCCCCAGCTGAGAGCCACTGAGCACGCCGGGCCATCTATCCATCTCACTGTTAAGTGCAGAAAAGAGAAAAAGCCTAATCTCTTCCTACCGCCTCTCCATAGTTTGAGGCTTATTTGCTCTCAAACTTCAAATCTCAAGTCTTGCCTCCAGAAACCTCTGACAAGCCACTGAGTTGCCTCAGCAGCATATAAGTCTGTCAGCTGTAGAAGTTGATGGTGCACCCAGACTAAGAACTTGTGTTTCCAGCCTGTCTAAGATGGTTCCCACTCATATCACTTCAGGTGCAGCTCCCTCATACGCTACAGCATGTGGTATCTTTAAATGGCAAACTTTCCTAAAAAGGCAGAAAGCAAAATGGATTCAATCCAGGAGAAACTAATCCCGGAAAATCAAAATCTTCCACATGGGGGTGATGATAAACAGGTGCCTCTCATCTCGACAAATGAAAGGTCACCGACAGACAGTGCAGAGTAATTATTAAATAACTTCTCCCATTTGTTCAGGATCAGTAGCGACCTCATTACCTGGATCCAAAGACAATATCTCTAAATCCTGGGCATGGATCCAAAAAGGTCATTAATAACAGGAAAGTCCCCAAATTTGCAGGAAAAAGGAAACCAGTTCTAATTACAGAAGTGAAGTCTTCCACCCCAGCCCTTTACATCAACAGTTTGCAAGTTCATAACAACAACATGGATTCCTCAGGCACCACTTACAGCCACTTGGCCAACAGCAGCCTGGGTAAACCAGCCCCTTCTCTGCAAACTGGATGGGCCTTTGTATGTCATGGGCAGGGAATCAAGCTGACTTGAGGGTGGTTTTCTTATTGTCACTTCTTATAGCTTCAGGCCAGAGGCCAAGGACTGGAGCAGAGGCTCAGATTCCTGGCCCTTTGCCCGGATAACTGGACCTTAAGAAGAGCAAGGAAGGTGAGGGATAAAAGACTGCACATTGGGTACAGTGTGCACTTCCTGGGTGATGGGTGCACCAACATCTCAGAAATCCCCACTAAAGAACTTATCCATGTAACTAAGCACCATCTGTTACCCAAAAACCTATTGAAATTAGGACGAGGAGGAGGAGGAGGAGAAGGAGGAGGAGGAGAAGGAGAAGGAGAAGGAGAAGGAGAAGAGGAAGAGGAAGAGGAAGAGGAAGAGGAAGAGGAAGAAGAAGAAGAAGAAGAAGAAGGAGGAGGAGGAGGAGGAGGAGGAGGAGGAGGAGGAGGAGGTGGTGGTGGTGGTAGTGAAGATTTAGGTCACCTCATGGCAAAGAGCTGCCTTTAGTCCCAGCCTTGACTCTCCAGGCCCCCTGGAACGAGAACGAGCCTACCCTGGGGGTTTGGATTAGGAGGGTAGCTGCTCTTCTTACACCACCTTATTAACCTGTCAGTCAACAGGCACCTTCTGCTTCCTCAAACTGGCTTGAACCAGGAGTCCCACAGTCCCTAAAAGAGATTAGATTTTGCTTCCTATCAGAGGAAAGACAAAAAACCACAGCAATCTCATTTCCCTGCCTCCCCTGTTCTCCAGCTCTAAAGCAGTGTAGTATGGTAGTAAAACATGTAAGAGTTCCGGCTCCGGAGCCAGACAGAGCCAGTGTAAAGCCTGTCACTTACCGCTAGAGGGCTTAGGCAAATCTCCAAGCCTCAGTTTCTGACCCACAAAATGGGCATAACAATTTATGATCTAAACAGGGACTCTGAGAATGAGAGGAAGGTGCCCTCAATAATTACTCTGAGGCAACAGGCACAAATCAGAAGGAACAAGCCATGATGCACAGTTACTCACTTGAGGAGGATCCTATGAATATCAAATAAAAGAATATATGTAAAATGCTTATCACAATGCCTGCTGCTTGGCACATAGAAATCGTGCCGCATTGACTGGGTGTGGTGGCTCAAGACTGTAATCCCAACACTTTGGGAGGCCGGATGGATTATCCAGAGGCTGCTTCGATTTCCTAGACCCCATCTCACTTCCTTTTAGGCCTTTCACCATCCTCACTTCACACCTGGTGGTGCTGGCAGGTTGTGAGTCACTGGGGGCACGTGGGATGGCTACCCATCAACATGCAATGTCATAAAAGCAGAACCATTTTGGGCCATGGGGTGTCCTTGGGAAACAGGCTGACGTTTCCCATGTTAAGGCTGAAGGATCATCGCACAGTCCATCTCAGGGTTAGTTCAGTGAATGGATCCGATGAATCTGATGAAGCCCTGAACATCCCATTTCCACGTCACTCGACCCTGTGCTCAAGGGGCACCAGGCTCTATGCAGGGGCAGTCCCAAATGTATCTGATAATTAAAATAATCTCTGCCCTGGCTGATTGCTCCCCCCATTACTCTCTCCCATTACTGGAGACGCAAACAATAAATAATTTAATAACCCAGGTTGAGTAGACTCTGGTTCCAAAACAAAGTGTTTTAATTCTCTAGTGTGCCTGCTTTCAGCATTACTGTAATTCCATTTCCCTTCACTTGACTGGGCCTTTTGCTGCTTTTTAGGCTTCTCGTATTTCTCCCCAAGTTTTCCCCACGGGGCCCTGACAGCTGCATTATAGCAGGGCTGGGCAGCCAGCATGACATCACTCACTACTCCAGTCAGCAGCAGCAGCAGCGCAGTGGCATGTACTCATGAGCCGAGCAATCTGCCCTGCGTCTCAATGGCGATGGAGATCTGTCCATGTGGCTGAGGGCAGGACTGCTGCCCTGGGGAACCTGGGCCCTCTCCTTTCCCCTCCATCTTTCTCTTTCTCCTGCCTGCTTTCCTGCAATCTTCTCAGACCCGGTTATGGGGAAAGGCCTGAAAAGGGAAAAAGGCACTGGAGAGGGTGGTGGGAAATGGCCCCTATCCCTCGCCCTGCAGAGTTGGGTCTGACTCCTCATCATACTCTCATCCTGGTGCTGAAGAAAAGATCTCCCTGACTCCCAGCTTTGGCTGAGGCCTAGGAGAAGCCAAACCCCATAGAGAGACCAGATTCTGCTACCTTTCAAAGGAGAGCCAGAACCATAGCATACGCTCACTCCGGCCAGAGAAATCTCCCTGAGTGGCCCTCCCACCGCCTGCCCCCACCTGCAGTCCTTCCACTTTTCCGAACAGCAGCAGAATATGCTGATGTGAGAGTCTGGTGCCCTTGCCTGAAGCTGAGGGGGGCCAGGGAGCAGCAGCTGCAGGGGAGGAGCAGGGGTAAAAGGAAACGCACCAATGGAGCTTTCGTTTAAATAAAGAGCAGGGAAGCATTGTGCTCCATTGATTACAATTTTTTTTTTCTGAATGTTGTGACATTTGCAGGAAGGCTAATTTATTCAAGCATGGAAATCTTTAAAAACTTAATTAAGTTATTTCTGTGATTTTCCATGCCTTATTGTTTCGAGTTCACATTTACTTTCATCCTTGTTAATAAAAAATAAGAAAGTGGGGAGGGGCTGGAGAGGGAAGAGAGAGAAATTATCTCAGAACCTCCCAAGACTAGATGCTTTCTAGATGCTCCATTTTCCTGCACGAGGCTTCAGGGGGTCAGGGCAAAAGGGAGGCAGGAATGTGTCCTCTCATATCAGGATCCAAGTCAGGCTCTGTCTCCACCAAGATTGGTTGGGGATTAATGCAGACCCCTTGCCTAATCCTCCGGGCACTGTGGCACCTGTAGCAAGCTTAGGTGACTGTAAACCCTGGAATGATTTCATATAAAATAGTGCTGATGGCATAACTGTGATGAGTCTCCTCCGAGGCAGACTTGGCTCTGCACTTTATAGGGTGTCATGAGGTAGCATGATGCGGGAGTTCTGGAGTCAAGCTTGAAATGCAGATAGCCAGGCCCAGTTCTCTATGAGGTCAGTTCCCAGAGCCAGATGTCTTCCCGGGCAGCTGTGGTGCTTAGAAATAAAAGCTTGGACCTCATCAAAGATAGGATTTTCTCCAGCCTGTGCCCCAAATCCCTAGAAGTTGTGCTCATTCCTTTCTTCTAAAGGGAGTCCTAAGAATGCTCATGTACCCTCACTCAATTACAGATTGTGTAATGCCCCTTCCTGAGCCACTGGAGACTGTGGATGACTAAGATGCTGGGGCAGGAGTGGGATAGAGCCAAGAGCAGACTAAATCAAGAACCACAGATGCGAGAATTCCCATTAGAAAATAAAGTCCGTGCTGGCAGGAAGAATATGCAGAAGCTATTCTGCAATAAACATTCATTTATACAAATACACAAATAATAGGTTTCTGTGGTGAAGTTGGTTTTCACCCTGGGATAAGTGCATCATGGGTTGACTGGAGAGAGAGTGGGAAGGAGGGAGCACTGGGATTTCATGTGAGGACAGGGTATGGTTGGGGTAAAAGGAAGCAACACCTCTCAAGTGCCAATCCGGAAAGACTGAGAAGGTGGGACTTAAAGCAACACGGCAGGCTCGGACCCATCCGGTGTCCAGGTTGCGTTCACTGCCTTCCTCCCCGGCTGTGCCCGGCTGAAGCCCTTCTGTAAATGATCCCAACTCAGAGCACATGAGAACCAGAACTCTCTGCTGAGGGTCTCCTCGGGTTTCCTAAATCAGTGCTTTCGCCTTCATCTCAAAACTGCCTTATTGAGGAAATACAGTCCCTACAGACATCACTGGAGTATCTCCCTTTGATTGAAAAGAAAATATTCCTATTGAACATATGGTGCCATGTAACCCACCCCAAACATTTAATGGACTCTGCTTTGTCCAGGACATCAGACTCGCATTCCCTGCTGGGGCCAGAACCCAGGTCATCTGTATTCTGATGACATTTGAACATATTATTTTTTAAGTCATTAGTCTCTGCCTGATATTGCGAGTCAAGAACTTTAATAGGAGAAATTTATGACTTGTCTCTTCCAATCAGCCTAAGAGTTCATGGTGGTGCTCAGTGCGCTATACTAATGGATATTGCTTTCAACTGGGTGTTGAGTTTAAAAAAACAAATCCCTCTCAAATTCATTAGCCTGTTCCTTCTGATCTATTAACAGGAGTGGCGGCCATTTCCCTCCACCCAGGCTGTCTGCTAACACAGTGGGTCTCTAGGTGTGGTCCTTAAGAGGCCTCCAGGTGGTCTGCCAGCTAATCCAAATGGAAAGTTACACAAAAGTGCCTTTTCTTAAAGTGCAATCTCCAGAGCAGATTTGAATCTACATTAAAAAGGCCCAAAATGAACATTTTCAAAATTATAAGCTCAGTAATGGTTATTTACCCAGGCAAAAGTTTCCCTGGGCCATTACAAGGTTTTTGTAGTAATAAGTGAGTACTAGTGAGGTGCCGGGAGCCTGGGCCCTTCTGCTGCTGAGGACTGGCAGTTGGGATGTCCGGGGAGCCCTGTCTGTGCAGGCTGTCTGGGCATCAGCCTTAAGCAAGGCAACCAAAATGTCAAGGTTCAGACAGAAGCAGCTTCAGCTGTCAGTCCATCCATTTCTTTCCAATAACAGGAATGCACAAAGAAAGAAAATAACAACAAGAAAAATAGATTGATGAAGATGGGAGAGGCATTCATCAACTGGTTTTGTAGAAACAGAGAGCTGGAAGGCTGAGGTCATCTGGCCCACCCGCCTCCCCCGAGCAGGCTTCTTCTCCCGCTCTTGTCAACACAACATGAGCCCTGAACTCGGTGCCTAATGGCACATCGCCCTGGGCATGGGGCATAGCCTGCACACTCTGCACACTGGCGACCCAGATCCTGCCTTGTAAGCGCTTGTCACCTAGGGGAGCGAGCTCAGGGCTTCTGTGAGGGAAGGGAAAACAGGCAACATTCAAACAAAAGACTCACTGGGCATGTTAGCCCTTGGTTGAATTTCTGCCAGGACAACAAGGAATTGGGAGCAGAGGCTACCCCTCCAAGTCCATGGGAACCTCAATTCTCTGAAGCACCCCTCTTTTCGAGTCTCTTGAACACACCAGTGCTCTTCTGCAGGTCAGTGGAAACCTGAGGTGCACTGTGTTGGGAGGCCTGTTAGCACTCCGACACCATCACAGTCATGGGCCCCTCACTAGGCTGCTTGGCTCACAAACCTTCTGCTAGCCTGTTCTTCCTGCACATCCCACCTTGTCCCAGCAATGATTAAGCGTAGCTCCTCACATTATCTAGCCCTCCTTTGAGGGCCCTCCGCATTTCCCATGTATTGCCCACTTTTTCTGCTAGAATGAAATGGCTCTTTGTGTTTTTTCTGTCAGACACGTACCCTAAATTCTAGACTTCTGTACCCTACATTCTAGACTTCTACACCTTCTTGATCTCGTCCTCCTCATTCTCCCCATTCCTCCATTCAGGATGCTCTCAAACTTTAGCATGCATCAAAGTCAACTGAAGGGCTTGTTAAAACGCAGAATGTTGGACCGGGCCCTAGAGTTTCTGATCCACGGGATCTGGGGCGCGGCCTAAGAATGTGCATTTCTAATGAGTTCCCAGATTGTGCTGATCCTGCCGGTCTAGAAGGATCGCTGCTCTATATCTAGCATGAGTCCCACCTACTCCTCTCCGGGAAGCCTTGGGCATGCTCATAAGCTTCTGTCTGTGTTGGGTGCATCTCGCCCAAGGGGCACACTCCCCTTATCTCTGCCACAGAATCTTGTTGGCCTTGCCTCTCCCTTGCCTTTGGGTTCACTAAGCCCAGCCCCTGCGGCTTTACAGGCTCCGGCCACTCCTGAGCTGCTGTCTCCACCCATGCATGTGGCTTCTTGCCTTTTGCTTTCCTCTCACTCCCTGTGTTTCCTCACATCCATCTCTGTCTGCCAGATTCTCACATCCAGGCTTCCTCTGGCATCTATCCATCATCCTCATCCATCTCACTGCGCAGATATTTACATTTCTAAAGCCCAGTGTGTTTTTATGATTCCTCCTACTTCAGCCAAACAAGGATTTTCCTCTAAAACATACTCACAGTTAGGCTATGGGGTTAGGGAGGGAGGACACCTTACCCATTTGGAGTAACCCCTTTCGAGGCTGTTTATTTATCAAGAAAAAGAGTGGTTTCAGCAGGGATGGAGAGCAGACACAGCAGTGCCATGCTTTTGACCACCTGTCCCACTCGGGGACAGACTAGAAACCCAACAGACGGGTTGGGTCCTATTGATCCTTTTTAATCCTATTGAGCTGACTTGGAAACTTCTCCCAGAGGCCCTATCGTGGGTATTTATTTACAGTACTCAAGGACTAAGGAAAAAAAATTACATAGTTTTTCCTAAAGCATGAACCCTTGGTCCCTGGAAAGCAGAATCATAGAGAATCGTGTTGTGAGCATGGACTCTGGTCGTGGGTTTCCAGGTTTGAACCCCATCTCTGCCCCGACCACATATGTGATCGTGAACAAATACCACACCTCTCTAAACATCAATGTCCCCTCCTGCAAAACGGGCATGATGCCCCAGGGCAACGCCCAGAGAATTAAATGGGATGACATACCTAGCACTTAACACCTGTAGCTCACACACAGGACTCAGTAAATGCTACTAACATTAGTACCCTCTAGGTGTGCCACATCCTGGAGCCTCAGAATCTGGGTACAGAGACTGTACCCGGATTTGAGCAAAACCATGGATGGGTCACCTTCTACCCACGGACTGATCCCACCCCAGACTAGAGGACCCTGGGTTTTCTCAGTTAGATAAAAGCCATTCGCCATTTTGCTCTCAGCCATCAAATCCCCAGCACTTAACTTAAAAGCTTTGTGCTTTGGTTTTTGTCTTGTTTTGTTTTGTTTTGTTTTGTTAATAGAAAAAAAAAATCCTATTCTTGTCTGTCCAGTGCTTTTCCAGCAAAACAGCAAGTCAGCACTAAGATTCTCCTTGGTCAGCACAATGTGTGTTGCAGTGGGAGGATTTGGGGGAGTTTGAGTAGGCCCTAATGAGAAGGGAAGTTAGGGGTTGTCTGGGCACTAGCCAATTTCCTAGGTCTCCTGGAGATTCCTTGGGAGTAGTACTTCCTCTTTCCTTCTACATCCCTTCTACTTCCTGACACCCATGAAATTCTCTTGCAAGATAAGACAGAGGTCTCAAGAGAAGTCAGAGATAGGAAAAGCATTTCTTCCAGCCACAGCCTGGAGTCTGATGACCAAAAAGTTGCAACCCTCCTATGGACACTGAAGCCATTTCTTTGATGGTCTATCTTCTAGGAATTCTGTGCCTGCGGCTTCCATAGCAGGGAAAACATAGGTTAGATCACCACTCCCCCGAACGTCACCAGGGCACTCTCGGAATGTCCTGCCTACAAGGACTTGGCTCACTAGCCACAAGGAAGTACATACCAAGATCTGTTGGCCACTTTCCACCCTAAGGATGCCTCATTCTTATCTCTGCTGTGTCTCCACTAGCACAGCAGAATGTGATGGACAGAATAAGAAGCCTGTTGCCTTTTATCAGCCAGTGCAGGCAGAAGACTCAGAAGGGCTGGGGAGCACTTGTAATGCAGCAGTCCAAAATCAGGCCCCACAAAAGCCTGGTGGTGCAAAGAACACAGAGAGTGAGACCAGACAGGTCTGATTTAAGATCCAGTCTCCACCATTTTGATGAATTGGGCAAGTTACTTAATCTCACTGTGCATCAATTTTCTCATCTAGGAAATAGGGATAATGACTCCTACTTCATGGAATTGTTCTGGGGACTATATGTGTTGCATAAAAGCACTAGCATGGGTGCTGGGTGCAGACTAGGCAACTGAAACTCTACAGGGCTTGTCCAATAAATTGGGGCTTTTGTGATTATTTAAAATGGACTGCAATCCTGATAAGTTTCTCTGATGCCAGAGTCAGAAAAAAAGGTCAAATTCAGCGCCCCAAGTATCTTTAGCTACAACTGGCCTAAGCAAGCTGGAAAACAATTCCCAAGTTATCCGGGCTGCTCTTGCTCCTGCCGGCTAATCCCTAACTGCATTTGTATTCCTTTGCAGCCGGCCGGCCTGTGCATATGGAATACATTTTCTTTGGGTGTCTCACCATTAGCGTTTTCATTTCTGCTTAGCGTCAGGGGCTTTGCACATCGCTGGCCTTCCAGAGTACTAAGCCCGTCTTTGTGTAGGCTTGCTTTGTTCTCTCATTTCCTGATCAGTCAGGAAGCATTTCTGGGCAAGAGCTTTTGGAGGGGGGGGTTTTGCCTGGCAGCTTCATACACTATGAGTTTTGGAGAAGGATGAATCAAGTACCACCTCATACACAGGTCTCCTCTCTCCCTCCCTGTACACATGGCTACCTGTGGATTAGATACAGCCTTCTTTCCTCCCCAGGTTTTCTAATGCTCTCACATGTAGATCTGCTAAGCTCTGCTAATAAGCACAAAGAAATTAGCTGCCACGTTCAAAGCTTATGCTATCAGTCAGCTGAGTATCACGCTGAAAAGGCAACCTTCCACTTAAAAGAATATAATAATTCACAGTGCTGGCAAAGGTGCAGTGAGATGGGCACTGTCATAGCCACTGATTAATGAGAGTGTAAATTGATATAACACTTCAGGTGGGGGGAGGTGAGGGGAGCAACTAACCAGCATATAACAAGAGCCTTTGAAACAGTGATTCCACTTCTAGGAAAGTGTCTCCTAAGGAAACAATCAGAAAATGTGGTCAAAGATTATAACAATATAAAGATGTTCATTGCGGTAATGTTTACAATGGTGCAAATTTGCAGGAAATCTAAATATACAGTTATAAAGATTAACTAAATGTATATAAATCCACAAAATTGAATACTATGAAACTATTAAAGAAAAGATATTGTAGAATAATATGAAAGGGATGGGAATAGGCTCATCATATAATATTAAATTAAAAAAGAAACTATAAAAATGCAAATATAATATGACTCTAATTTTATTTTAAGATATGTATGCACAGAAAAAAAAAAAAACAGATTGGAAGGAAATTCCCTAAAATATTAACAGTGATTACCTTTGGTGGTATGATTGTGGATAATATCCTCTTTTCTCCTGTAGGTTTTCTATATTTTCTTTAACAAATACATACTACAAATCAGAAAAGAATGACAACCATGTAAACAAAAGTGCTGCCTTCCTCTCCAGGGTCTGTGACCGCAGTGGAAAAGCTGGCTTGCTCCAAGGAACCATCTTGAACCCTGACCTCTTAAGGCACTGCAGGGGAGATACTATCTGGTCCCAACTGGCCTGGTCTGCTCCCTGACAACCCTGTGATCAAACCTAACCAAGCCTGGTTGTCCAAGTGGACAGAGCTGGCCTGGCCATGGTCTCCTGTAGCCCGGCACATTCTGGAGCCTTTTCTAAGCCTCCTGTTAGCAGGCTTTCCTCCTGTCTCTTAGGTCACTGCAGATTGATTCATCTCACTTCACTGTGGTTTACAATTTGCAGTTCTTGACCCTTACATTCTCCCCTGGTGCTGGAGCCATGTTTCTGCAATACCAACAAACCAATGGCAGCAAGCAGAGAATCGGCTGCAAGCCGTGTATCCTCATGGCCTCCCCAGCAGGCTCCTTGCCCTCTCACTTCCTTTCTGTCCCTATCCAGCATCCACACACAAGGCTGCTTCTTTAAGGAGCCCTATGGGGTCCTACCCAAGATATGTGGGGAAAGGGAAGGCAGGCCTGAGATTTGGCCAATGAGAATTCAATTCTGTGCAGCATAGGTCCTTATCACTAGTCAGACTAAGAAACAAGAGGCTTGACTGGAAGAGTCCACAAAGTCTGGGATTTTATACATTATATTTATAATATATAAATATACATTATATTTATAGAGCAAAGAGGTCAAAATTTCTGGCCCAGATTACCACACTGGGTGAATTCAACAAGCCGAAAGTCTGGGCATCCGATTTAAAATGGGCTGTTTGCAGAATAACCATTTTTATTATACAAACAATGTCAGCAGAAGATGCCCCTGGGAGTTAGCATGGCTGTCTCTCTATCCCTCTGTCCCTTATTGTCAGTCAGGAAAAACACAAAAATTTTATCCACTCAACCTTCAAGGCCTCTGGCCACCTGGTTCCCACACCCTTATTTACCCAATTTCTTACCTCTCCTCCACATGGACTCCTGTCTGTAAAATCCACTATCTCCACTTCCTTCCTCTGACATCTTTTTTAATTGGTTCTTTCCCCATCCCCTTCCAATGTAATTATGAGCAACTAGACACAGAGTGAGGAAACCTGAATTCTCATCCTCTCTCTCCCATTTACTAGCTTAAAACCTTAGGCCAGGCCTGTGCACAGTGGCTCATGCCTATAATCCCTGCACTTTGGGAGTCCAAGTGGGGCAGATTTCTTGAGCCCAGGAGTCTGAAACCAACCTGGGCAACATAGGAAGCCCCCGTGTCTACAAAATTAAAAAAAAAAAAAAAAAATTAGCAGGCCAGCCACAGTGGTTCACACCTGTAATCCCAGCACTTTGGGAGGCCGAGGCAGGCGGGTCACCTGAGGTTGGGATTTTGATACCAGCATGACCAACATGGAGAAACCCTGTCTCTACTAAAAATACAAAAAATATATATATATATATCTCTGGGCATGGTGTCCGGTGCCTGTAATCCCAACTACTTGGGAGGCTGAGGCAGGAGAATCATTTGAACCCAGGAGGCAGAGGTTGCGGTGAGCCAAGATCACGCCACTGTACACCAGCCTGGGCAACAAGAACAAAACTCCGTTTCAAAAAAAAAAAAAAATTTTCCCAGCATCGTGGTGTATACCTGTGGTCCCGGGTACTTAGGGGACTGAGGTGAGAGGATCACGTGAGCCCAGGGGGTGGATATTGCAGTGAGCCTCGATTGAACCACTGCACTGTAGCCTGGGTGACAGAGTGAAACCTTGTCTCAAAAGAAAAAGAAAAAAGCAAAACTCATAGGCCAGTCACTAACTTCCCTGGGCCTCAGTTTTCTGATCGGAAAGAAAATATAGGGGTCGAACTAAAAATCGAAACACCTTTCCAATTCTCACATTCTATAGCACTTTTCATAGCCAAGTCAGAAGCCTTTTCTGAGTGAGCCCACCCCTAACTGATGATGCTCACAGGCGCCCTCTGCAGTTCACTTCACAGGTGGAGGAATCTACCCTAACTTGTTCGACATTTCCTGTGTGTATTCGTTTCTCTGTTTGTTTTATTTTGTCCAGGTACAGAATACCTTTGGAACAATGACTGTGTTTCTTCACAACCCCCATATACCATGTCCAGAACACAGGAAACAGTCAGGAAAGGTTGTTAGCTCTCTGACTAATGTCTACCCCTCAGGCAGACATGAAAAGGGACTCATTTAAATTTGGTTTCCCTGCCAGAATTGTCAGGCCTCAGTGGCCTTGGGAAATCACCAAGGAGGAAAATCACCATTTATCCTAAAAACTCTGCAGTCTGCACAGGCTGCTATCACCTCCAAACCTCTGCCCAGCCCTCACACGGCAGCAGCACGAATTGCCCTGTCCTAGCCCTTCCCAGGGTCATGGTCATTCCTAGAGAAGAATGGGCTTCTGTGTCCTGCCAGACAGACTAGCTGAGATTGCTGGACACATTAACACCCAGAAACTGAATTCCCTCCCACAGCCAAGCTGAAGAGAGGTTGACCTAGAGGTCAGATGCAGATGTGAGATGCATTCCATTCTGAGGGCAGCAACTGTCTCTGCTGTGTGAGCCTGAAGTGTCTCTTGACATCTCTGAGTCTCACACTCCATTTCTCTAGAATGGAGATCATAATACTTATCCTTGCAGGGTTACCACGAGACCTAAATGTAATCAACTATATGGTCCTGCTTTTAAAAATGTGAATATTTTACACTTTTTACCTATTGTTTTACTGGTGTCCAGAAATATCTGGCCCAGTATCATCCTTCTTTCCCTCCCAGAAACACCCTCTTTCCATGAAGCTACTGTCAGGTGAGCTACACTGATGAGCGAGAAGCACTGGTCCTGATACACACAGCTGGAACTCACAATATATTTTCCCACTGGAACAATGGCATGTATGAAATTTGGGTGTTGGGGACAGAAATGATCATATTTCGTATTTTAATTATTGTGAGTTAGATTGATTTTTCAGGAGTTCCCTGAAAACCTCCCGCTGCATTTAACACTTTTTCTGTGAGAGGAAAACACTCCTGATTCATAATAACTAAGCTACAAGCAAATCTTTGGAAGCCCGCCCATCTGTAAGCAGGGTTCTACCTGTGTTAAATCACCTTCGGATGCAGCCGTTCTGTGCCAGCCTGGTGGGCTAATGACACATTTGTGGATCTCAGTGTGTCTGTAATATCACAAACACAGGTGTGGTCTCCTGCCTTTCTCTGCAGAGGAAGGAAGAGGTGAATGGAAAAAGCGTGGCAACTTACTTGGCTCTTATCCTGCAGTAGGTGAGCCCTCTGCATGGGATCTTTGAGGGCTGAGAGCACTTTTCTGTTAAAGGAACGTCTGCAAAAGACAAGAGAAATACATCTGAACAGTCCCAAGGGGAGGCAATTTCAGAGTAGACACCTATTTCTCCACCAGAAGCAAAGCAGATCCCAGATCCTAAAATCAGGCTTGAGGAAGCAAGAGGAAGCATCCAGGAACCCCAAAGCAGGCAGTGGATTACCCATTGGCTCTGGGTAAAGCCAAGAGGGTTTAGAGAGGGATTTGCACTGTTTTGAGAAGCTTGCAGCTTCCTGATTCAACTTCTCTCCAAGGAAAGAGGCTCAGTAGACCAACCAAGCCACCTTTCCTCTCTTAAGGGATGAAGACCAAAGATGCAACTTGCCCAGCTGTCTGTTATGAACTAAATTGCATCCCCGCAAAATTCATGTGTTGAAGTCCTAACACCTTGTACCTCAGAATTTGACTGTATTTGGAGACAGGGTCTTTACAGAGGTAATTAATGTGACACGAGGTCATGAGAACGAGCCCTAATCTATTATGAGGGGCATTTATAAAAGGAGGAGATTGGGACACAGACAAGAATGCACGGAGAAAAGACCATGTGACGACTGAGGGAGGGTGTGGCCATCTACAAGTCAAGGAGAGAGATATCAGAAGAAACAATCCTCACAACGCCTTGATTTTGGAGTCTAGCCTCCAGAGCAGTAAGAAAACAAACGGTCATCCAGGATGTGGCCATTTGTTATGGCAGCCCTCGAAAACCAACACACAGCAGAACAACACCAGAGGCAAATCAGAAAGAAAATGAGATGCAGACTCCAGCAGCCTGGTCTCCCAGTCAGGACACAAGCCAGACCTGGACGGAAGTGGTCACAGCACTTCTAGCTCCAAAATAGCCACTGGGCGGAGGCTCCTAGTTCCTCCTCCCTCCAACCCCATGCAGCCTGCTCTGTCCCCATCTTCTCAGGCTCACTCAGTGCAGTGTCTGCCTGCATCCCTCTATCAGGGGCCTTCCTCTGCCCACAGAGGGAGTTATATACAAGCCCGAGGAATGAGGAAGAGAAGACAAAAGCAAGATGGAGCCTCACTGTCTGATTTTCCCAGACGTTCCCAGGAGGACCTGGTTATGCAAGGTGGTCTGGATTTTTAGTGCATACACCATTAGATGCCTCTTTCTTACTCTGCTTAGCACACCAGGTCTGTAGGTTCTGGTTCTTAAGGGCCATGGAGAGTCCACCTAAAAAGGGCAGGTGTTTGTTTTCCAACCCAATTTCCTTCTAGTGGCGGAAACACCAGCAGCCCTTTCCCTTCCCTTCCTTGCCCACTGACCTCCACTCTCTTCCCTGTTGTAGACAGTGGTGTGTCTTCTATGAAATGCATTTCTCCACCAGTCATAGCGCCTATTCTGAGACAATCACAAGCTCAGAAAACCCTAACTAAAGTAGGTGCTGTTTTTTGAATGCCTACCATGTGGCCAGCACTGTACTAGTCACTTTACTCACCATATTTCCAGTCCTCACAGCCACCCTTGCAGGTGGGAATGACCCTCCCTTCCTAAAGATGAGAAAACCTGAACTGGGAGTGGTGGCTCGCACCTGTAATCCCAGGGACTCAGGATGCTGAAGCAGGAGGATCGCTTGAGCCCAAAAGTTTGACGCTGCAGTGAGCTATGATCCCACCACTGCACTTTAGCGTAGGTGACAAAGTGAGACCCTATCTCTAAAAAAAAATAAATAATAAAAATAAAAATAAAAGATGAGAAAACCAAGGCTCAGGAGAAGTAACTTGTCCAGGGTCAGGCAGCTGGCTCTAGGTAGAGCTAGGACAGAAAGCGAGCTTTGGCTGACATATTTGCTTTGAACTTTTCACTCTGCAACTCTGAAGAAAAAAAGTACATTTACACTGTGAAAGTCTATACAATGAAAATTGGATTTTCTCCAATTCTTATTGATAATAACTAGGAGACATTAAAGAGAAAGAGAGAGGGACCAGACACAGTTGCTCATGTCTATAATCCCAGCACTTTGGGAGGCCAAGGTGGGCAGATCACTTGAGCCCAGAAGTTTGAGACTAGCCTGGGCAACATGTAAAACCCCATCTCTATTAAAAATATATATACAAAAATTAGCTGGACATGGTGGCAGGAACCTGTAGTCCCAGCTACTCGGGAGGATTATTTGAGCCCAGGAGGTGATGGCTGCAGTGAGACAAGATCACACCACTGCACTCCAGCCTAGGTGAGAGAGCGAGACTCTGAAAAAAAGAGAGAGAGAGAGAGAGAGGAGAGAGAAATCTTCAACAAGCACAGAAATGCCATGACTTCTAAAACTAAGATCTGATCTGTAACTTAAAAACCTTCTGTCTGTTTTGCCTGCAGAGAAAGCTAAATTCCTGTGGCGAATGAAGCTGCTTTCCAATGCTTGCTGTAATAGCCCTCTGGCATCTTTCTTTCATAACATCTAGCACAATTTGAAGTTACATATTGGGTGATTGTTTGATTAATGTTTGTCTTTCTGAAATTCTGAGGTAGCATCATCATATAACTTACAGTGTAAATGGGAACACTTTTGAAAGTAAAAGGAGATGTTATTAATAATTATTCCAGGACAAGAAGGAGACTGGAACATGTGGTCATCCTATGGGTGAAGCAGAGACCAACTCTGGTTTACTTGACATTGTAGTCCCAGTGCCAGATTCCATACTTAGCACATAGTAGATGCTCAATAAATAAACATGATGATTGATTTAACAATGTCTTTGACATATTTTTCACTATTTTATCCCACCATATCTTTCAGGTTCTACTTACTGCAGCTTCTAACATATCCCAATCCTAGACATTCAGGGGTTCCCGTTTAGCCATTTTGAACATAACATATATTGTCACAGCCTCAAGCTTTTATGAAACTGTCGCCTCTGCTCACAATGCGCTCCCCTCACTCTCCACCCATCCTTAAAAGTATTCTCCACTCAGATACCACCTCTTCTCTGAAATCTTCCTCCCATTTCCCAAAACACTTGTACACTAATAATAACAAACATCTCTAATGACAAACATGCCACTCCATTGTAGATATGTATGTTCCTTGTCCACCAGTAGACTGTGAGTTCCTCCAGGTTAGAGGACAAGTTTCACCCATCTCCCCAGGGCACATCCTAGGGCATGCACAGAGTAGACATGAGATAAATGCTTGTTGAAAGAATCAGATAAGGTTGGGAGTCCCCTTAAGTATCAACAGTCAAGAAAGATGAAAAAGGAGTGAACTTGGGTTCTGAAATAATCATGTCTATGGTGTTATGGCTACACAGCTACTCGCCTCCTTACACTGCATGGTGCTGGGCACGTAGCAATCACCTTATCAATCAATGTTATTATTATTAGCATTATCAGTCATTAATTTTCATGTACCCCTTCACTCTTGTCTTTCCGGACTTGTGGAACTCTAATGCCAAGTTTCTGCTATCTCCTCAATCTCAGTTCCTCATCAGCATTTTTTTCTATTGGAACTGACCTTCTCTCCTGCTTTTTGTCAGCTGAGATGTATTAGAGTCTTTCGTTGACAGGCAAGTCCTCCTGGCACTTCATCACACCATATTCTTCAAAGTGCCTCTGACGCTATGGCTGTTGCTGGACTCCTTGGATCCTCCATCTTCCCCTTTTGCCAGGCTGTTTATATTCTTTGAAGACCTTTCACGTAATGCCTGTGCTAATATTTACATCCCTGCTTAACTAGGCTGGCCTCTGCTGCCCTGGGCATTTCTTGACTCAAGCAGGATGGAATTACAATCTTTCCAAGCTACTCAGTAGCTATTTCCCATTCATAGAACCACAGCATGCTAAGAGCTGGAAGTTGCTGAGTGTGCAGCCTACCTGGGGGTTAGGATATGACCAATGAAAGATGCGCTGGGTTTAGCCTAGTTGCACATAATACACAGTCTTTGGAAACTGATAGTCCTGTGTTTGGAGCAAAGCTCATCCACTCATCAGCTATGTGACCAGTAAATGATTTCATCTCTCCAGAGTCTTATTTCCCATATCTATAAAAAAGAAATCCTTTTTTAATTGCTTCATGTAGATAATTACATGACAGTATTGTTACGAGGATTAAATGTGATAATGTATGCAAAAAGAAAGGCACATAATAATTGCTCAGTAAATGATATCTATTATTACAAAAAATCAAAAATGTATTGCACACTTACTATATATAAAGGTGTGTAGAGTGCTAAACTCTGGAATTGGAGTAAGGAAGATAAAAAGAGGAAGATATAATCCCTGTCCTCCTCAAGTCCGAAATCGGAACTCAAAGCAAACTGTGATTAAGAGCTATAAGAGATACAGACAACTGGAAGCAAAAGGAGAAGATTCTGGAAGGGACAGAGTTGAGATCTTGGCTAGGCCTGAAAGATTGACAAGAGCCTTGGTTCACAACTATGATGAGAGAAAACTTTGCAGAAGCAATGATTCGTGCAAAATCTCAGAGGAAGGCTGTAGAATAACAAAAGCAATAGCTAATACTCAAATGAGGCACTTCTTATAACGCAGGCACTGAGCAAAATGCTTTATATCATCTCATCTAATCCTCTCAACAAGTATGCGGGATGAGGTAGGTGCTAATATTATTCCCATTCTGCAAATGACTCTGAGGCTGAGAAAGGTGAAGTGGTTTGCTCAGGATTGCAGGGCTAGTAAGTGGCAGAGCAGGATTTGAACTCAGGTCTGCATGACCCTGAAGCCAAAGCTCTAATTCCACAACTGTGTGTGACAGGTGGGCATGTGTGAGAATTGTGGGAAGATCAGGGTGGCTGGAGTATAGGTAGGGTATGTACACATGTGTATACACGTATGTGTGTGTATGTATGCACACATGCACAAGTTGGGGGTGTACAGAGGAAATTTGAAAGAGAGGGCTTCTAGAAGAGAGGTAGGGAAACTACTGGAGAAGATTCTGGAATCCAGGCTGAGGGCCTTATGCTGTTCTGGAGGCTGACTTCAGTTCTCCTCACTGCACTCTCAACCCCATTAGGCCCCAAGGGTTATTAATAATGGCAATGATCGTGCTAATAATGATAGTGTTAACAACCCCCGGAGGGAGGGTGGTGAGGCCGGGCCTGCAATGAACTCCTGCCAGAAAGAAAAGGCCTCCAACTCCCATTTTCTGGGCTCCAGGGCCAGGCCTAGGCCTCCAAATTGACTTTGACTTCACGGGAGAGCTCAGCAAATTCTGCAAAAGCAAAATACCTGCAGGAATATCTCTCCTTCTCTAGAGTTTTGGCAAACTTATTATCCCAATCAATATCTGAGTAATTACAATCCCTTGTGATCAAAGGGGGGTGTATTTCCCTTTCTTTGGCCTCCTTACAGGGCTCTCTTATCTGGAAAAAGATTTCTTAATCTACTTTCCCTAAATGCCCTGAAGGTCTGCGTGCCACTGCAGCCCCAGAATTCCCTGATTGCTTTTATTGTCCTTAACTGCTACCTGGCCCGGCTTGCTGGCAGCCCTGGCAGGAATCAGCCTTTTAGCTGGGGCCTCCCACTGAGCCCTCAAGGGAAAAACAAGGAGGTGGGAGCCAGGACTCTTGGGAACCCAGAAGAACCCAGGAGAGCCCCACATCCCGCTCCATCTAAGAGGAAGCAGGGAAGGCTGAAGGCTGGGAGTGAG
The DNA here is from genome assembly GCF_003255815.1 of Theropithecus gelada. Classification (NCBI taxonomy): domain Eukaryota; kingdom Metazoa; phylum Chordata; class Mammalia; order Primates; family Cercopithecidae; genus Theropithecus; species Theropithecus gelada. The sequence continues at coordinate 107,309,373 of NC_037682.1, read as the reverse complement.
GTCAGCCCACTCTTGCCCTTCTTATGAGTTACACTCCCCGCTCCTGCCAATCTTTCACCCTCTCACAAGGCCCCGTCTCTGGCTGAGGCGGGAGAAAGGGGCGGTTTGAGAATTAGAAGGAAGTGGGTTGAAAGTTTTCCTTTAGGTCCTTGACAAGGACCCACAAGGTGAAAGAAATTTTTGTTCAGTTATCCCAGCCATCCTTCTACTCCATGAACGCCTCATCCATGCACCCTCCAGACAAAAGACCATCTATTAAGCTTGCAGGGCCCGGCCCCTAAGGCATGAAGATCAGCTCCCTAGCTCAGCCTCCCTGTGCCTCCTAAGTAACAACTGTGTTCTTATGTGGGTCAGGGTGGGTCTCCGTGGAGGGGGAGCTACGATGCAGAAACATGAAGAGGTGCTGCCACATGGCCAACTGCCTGCTTACTGGGAGCTCATACTGGGCATACTTACTGAGCACACTCAGTCTGGCCTGATGTATGATTTCAAGACCAGATCCTTTCTGACTCAATGATTTAAGAGGTTTCTGCACACCAGAAACCTAATTACCCCAAAGATTTCAGTTCTGTCTTCTCAGCTTTGCTTCCGAAGAGGCCCCTTCAAGAACACCACTAGGTCGGAGTCATTACTGTGCTGACCGCTTGCAGGGCCACTTACTGTATTTTTATGAGGGGCGTACTGTGCTGTATGATACATTTCCCAGCAAAGACTCTGGAGAGGGGCTCTCAGTGACACGGCTGCTACTGGGGGGAGGGGGAAAATAATGATAGACTTGTGTATACACACGTCTTCACACGAAGAGGGAGGTGTGGACCCAAGTGAACACAGACAACTGTCGCCAGGCCATGCACACTTAGACACAGATAGAGGAACCAAGCGCATCATGGTAAGCATTCCAGAGGCCATAGGCCAGCCCCCTGCCTCCAAGCAGATTTGTTCCAATTTCCCCCAGATAGCATGGATCTCTACAACTCTGGGGCAGGCAATCTTACCGTTCCAATGGTAGGCTTTTCCAGTGTTTAACAGCCCTCCTCCCGTGGAGTAGTTTCCTTCTCGAATTAGGATTGTTCACACTGGTGGGGAACTTGGAGATCCTGTAGACAAAACCTCTCATTTTAGAAATGGCAAGATCCAAGGGTCTCCATTCTCAGAGCAATCACTACACCCTGTAGGACAGACACTCAGCTTGGGGGCTTGGCAGGCTGATCAAACACCCTGCAAACTCCTTCAGCTCAGCTCAGAGCCAAGGGGGTAGCCCTCTCATCAGGTGTAGGTCCTAGTTAGGCTCATCAATGTTGGTAAGACAATGACAACCCTACTCCAATGTTGATGGATTTCAACTGTTTGTGTGTTTGTAAGGCATATGGGTCCATCTTTAATTGGCAACCCAATAGCTGCACTTCAGGTACTTGGCAGGGAATGTAGTCTCGAACTCATTGCCGTGAAGTGCCCATCAAAAACTCAGCTGAGAGAGACCAACTATATGAAATATTGCCTGAAGGGGATGCAGTACATTCATCCCTCTAGAAATATTAACAAGGGCCCCAGGGTTTAGCCAGGTCAGCAGAGAGCTGTCCATGTGGAGCTGCTTTTCTGAGCTGAATTTTGGCCTTTGTTGAAGGATGATGCTACAGGGAGCAGCCTCAAGGAATGAGGAGCCAGTCTACTGTGAGGGTGGTGAGGATGCTGTTCATCACGTAACACAGAGCTCTTAGGAAGGACTCAAGGAAAAGCTCTTTCTGGTTCAGCATCAGGAAAAGTTGGGATCCTTCTGAACATTCTTTTTTCTTTCCTTCCTTCCTCTTTTCCTTCCTTCCTTCCTTCCTTTCCTCTCTCCCTCCTTCCTTCCCTCCTTCTCCCCTTCCTCCTCCTCTTCCTATACCTCCTTCCTCTTCTTTTCTCTTTCTCTCTTCCCTCTTCCTTTCTTTCCTTCTTTTTCTCTCATATCACAGGCATTGTAAATTGTGAGACTGACTGGACTACCTTGTTCATATTGGCTGCCAGAAACTTTAGATTCTGAATCACAGCCTGCCAGTAGTAGGTGTTTAGGGGCTTCAAGTTCTGCATCCCTGGATTGGCCTCATTCGTGATCCCCTGTGACATTCCTTCCTTTGTTCTTCTGTTTTCCTTTCCCATTTCCTTCTAATATGTGTTATGGCACTGTGTTTCACATATCTGTGTAAGCCACCGTAATGCCACTTTGGCACAAGGCAGGTATAAGTAAGTACATTAATGAATTAATTAATGCAGCTCAAACTGTGCTGCACACAGAGATTATATTTACAAAGAAGTCCATTTACCAAGTTGGTACTGGAAGGCCTCCCAGACAATGTGGACCTTAAGCGAAGAGTCTTGAAAGATGCGTGAGATATAGAGAAACAGAAACAAGTGGAGAAATCGTTCTGATCTGCATCCTGCCCCTTTCCATGTAAACAAAGCCTGCATCTTCTCACTCTTCTCTCAATACCAGTGGAGTCCACCTCCGGTAACTTCTAATCCAATTTAACATCTCTTTGTGAATCTGAAGGCACAGACAAAGAAAATAAGAATCATAAAATCACAGAAGGGTAGCACCTGGAAGAATCTGAGAAATCCTCTCAGCTGAGCCTTTATTTTAACAAGGGAGAAATGAAGTCCTAGACAAGACAAGTTCGACTTTCTGGATGATGTAGAGCAAGTTCTGGGTTGAGAACCCAGTATCCCTATCTCCCTGAAAGTCTGTGGTCTTTGCTGTATTCCATGAATCTAAATCATTTTATTTCCTTTTAGGAAGCTTGAGCTTTATGCTTATGTTAGCACGTATTGATCATCTATAAACTGGAGGAGCGGCGGGTAGGACTTCCACTGATATAGTTTCATCCTTTCAGGGGGACATTAGGGGATTTATGACTTTGGGCACATTTCTTAACCTCACTGAGCCTTTACTTCCTCATCTGTAAAATGGACATGATAAGAACATTTCCCTCAGGTTATTGTTAGTATTGGATGAGAAAATGCGCAAGAAGAGCCTGACAGATAGAAAACACTGATAAAGGTTAGTTGTGGTGGTGGTGGAGATGATGGCAGTGATAGTGGTTACTAGTTCCCCCATTTCACAGAAAGGAGCAGCAGCCTGAGGGCACGTAGTAATTTAGCCAAGGAAACATGACAGGATCCCTGCTGTGTCTGCCCCAGAGCAGCACCTTCATGTTTAGATTGCTTGGAGTGTGAGAGAGCTTAGGTGCTTGGATTTCCAATTTCCCATTCTCTCCATCCTATCTCCACCCTATCTCTGGTCTCTTCCTGATCCCACAGCTTGCCTCTGCCCACCGACTAACTACCTCTCCATAGATACCATACACCTAAATACCAATACCAAAATACCTAAATCCAGATTTACACTTGAGATAATAATCAAGGAAGGTTGCACCATCTTTTGGGGACTCTTCTATCTGGGACAATTTGTGTGAGATCCTGACCAGTGGCAAAGGAATAGGGACAAAGAAATTTTCCAGGGACCTTTTCAAGCTAAAGACTCTAATAATTCTATTTTCTTCTGGCCCAAGCTTAGGCATCTAAGTCTTGTTTGGGTACTGTTTTAGTCCACTTTGTGTTGCTCTAACAGAATATCTGAGCCTGGGCAGTTTATAAAGAAAAGAGATTTATTGGCTCACAATTCTGGTGGCTTAAGAAGTTCAAGACTTGGCATCTGCATCTGGTAAGGGCATCGGGTTACTTCAACTCCCTGCAGAAAGTGGAAGAGAAGCCAGCATGTGCAAAGAGATCACATGGTGAGAGAACTCACTCACCCCACCACACACACACCCGACCATGGCGTTATTCATGAGGGATCTGCCCCCAAGACCCAAACATCTACCACCAGTTCCCACCTCCAACAATGGAGATCAAATTTCAACATGAGGTATGGAAGAGACAAATATCCAAACCATAGCAGGTGTCTTGGGTAGAAATGTTAACATCTGGAGCCCTTGCTGAGTCTATACTTCAAGTTCTGCACAAAAAGCAACTTTCAGCTCTTGGCATGCTTTGATGCTATGAGTAGGAAATAGCTACTGAGTAGCCTGGAAAGATTGCAACTCCATCCTACCTGAGTCAAAGAAATGCCTAGGGCAGCAGAAGACAGCTAGTTAGGCAGGAATGTAAATTTTAGCATAGGCATTACATAAAACGTCTTTAAAAAATATGAACAGTATGGCCAAGAGGAAGATGGAGGATCCAAGAAGCCCAACAGCAGCTGTGACATCAGAGGTCTCTACCCTTACCTCACACCATATACACAGTACAACCCAAAATGAAACATAGTCCTGAACATAAAACCTAAAACTATAAAACTTTTGGAAGAAAACATAACAGATAACTTTTGTGACCTTAGGTTAGGTAAGGATCTCTTAGATGTGACACCAAAACCATGATCCATGGTATAGTGAATTTTATCAACTCTTAAAAACTTCTCTTTAAAAGACACTCTTGAAGGAATTAATAAATAAGTCACAGACTTGGAGAAGATATTTCCAAAACACATATATGAAAAAGGACTTAAATCTAGAATACACCAACAACTTTCAAACTCAACAATAAGAAAAAAACCAACACATTAAAAAAAATAAGCAATGAACATTTCACCAAAGATACATAAATAGCAAACAATAACATGAAAATATGTTCAACCTATTTATTAAAGAAATACAAATTAAAGTTGGGCATGGTGGCTCATGCCTGTAATTCCAATACTTTGGGAGGCTGAGGTGAGAGGAGCATTTGATCCCAGGAGTTCAAGACCAGCCTGGGCAACATGGTGAGATCCTGTCTCTATTTTTAAATTTTTTTAAGAAAAAAAATATAAATTAAAACTATAACGAGATGCACTGCATATCTATTTATATGGCTAAAATAAAAAATAAATAAGTAAATAAATAAATAAATGACAATACCAAGTCCTGGGAGAATATGGGACAACTGAAATTGTCTATCATTACTGGTGAGAATGCAAAATGATATAGCCATTTTGGAAAACAGTCTGGCAGTTTCTTATAAAGCTAAATACATACTTGTCATGTGACATAGCAATTGCAGTATTTACCAAGTGAAATAAACTTATGTTCACACGAAACCTATATGTGAATGCTTATAGAAACTTTATCCATAATCCCCAAAAACTGGAAACAAGCCCAATGTCCTTCATCTAGTGAACAAGTACACAAACTATAGTACATCATAAGTGGAATCTACTCAGCAATAAAAAGAAATGAACTACTGACATATACAACAACATGGATAAATCTCAGATTTATTATGCAAAGTGAAAGAAGCCAGACTCAAAAGGCTATATATATTACATTTATAAGATATTCTGGGAAAGGCAAGCTATAGAAACAGAAAACAGATTCATGGTTTCCAGGGACTGAGGGTGGGAGAGTGACTGAAAGCAAAGGGACCCAAGGGGATGTGGGTGATTGATGAAATTTTTCTATATCTTCACTGTGGTAGTGGTTATATGACTTTATGCATTTGTTAAAACTCATAAGCTGTACAATAGAAAGAGTTAATTTTAATGTATGTAAATTATACCTCAATTTTTTAAATGGAAGGAGTTCTTTATTCTTGACAGAAATAACCTATATGATACACACTAAAAATTATTATCTACATTTTATAACTGAAGAAATGGAAGAATGAAGAGATCAGTTAACTTGTCCACATTAAAAACATTATAGCATTAAGAAGAGATTAAGCTGTGATTGGAATCTGGACTCTGGAGCTCCAAAGTCCATTATTTTAGCCACCAGACTATACTGTCTCTCACAATGGGGACTTCTCTTTATTCTTGGGGAACTTTGGCTCACCCACTCACCCACTGGATTTTAACCTACTTGAAGGGACAGTCTGAGTGATAAGCCTCTTATGTGTGTTTTAAATACATGAGAATTAGTTGAATATATTGTATTCTTAAAAACATTCAAACAATACAAGAGTATAGACAGTAAAGAGTGAAAGTTCCCTTCCATTCCTCCTGGCCCACTTTCTCCCCTACTCTTGGAATAACTGTGTTGACAGGTGTTGGCTAGCCTAGCCTTCAACTTTTTGCTGTATACATCTATAGTTACATATGCACACCATATGCACTTCCAATTCCCCACTCAGTCTCCAGTGTAGCAACTGCGCTGGTCATAGGAGCGTGCTTCACTTGGAAACAAAAGCCACAGGTTCAAAAGCTACCACTTTTCCTTGCTTTGTCATAGACTAGCTGTATGATCCAAAGGAAGCTAGGCTACCTCTATGTACCTGCTTTTTAATTTCCAAAATATAAATAATACTCATTTTTAATAAGAATAGGTTCCTTACCACTTAGCAACAGTTCAGTAAATGCTGTTTAATCTAATCCAGGTAATTGAATTATAATTGATGACAGCTAAGGCCATGACCACCAAGTCTCCATTCAGTCAACCCCCGTGAATGAGGGTGATTAGAACTTAAGTCTATCTGAATTCAGCACCTGTTATTTCAAAACTCCACTATACAATCCTGACAAGTAATCTGGATCCTTTGTCACTCAAAGTATGTAGGAATTGATGGGACAGGAAATACTTAGCCTGGAGAAGGAAAGACTCTTCAGGGATGTGAACATTGGTTTAAAATATTTGAAGACCTGTCATATGGGAAGAGAAGGCAGATTTGTTCTCAGTTGCTCCAGGGCAAAAGCTGGAATTAATCTGGATGCAAATTTTGTATTATGGAATAAAATTGTCCAACAACTATTAGCCAACAAAGGAGGAACTGCCCATGAGGCAGTGGGTTTCCCACCACTTTCCAGTAATCAACCTGAAATTGCATGATCATTTGTCAGGAGAGAGAAAGATGCCTCAGCTGGCAGATTTCGGGATTCCATGCTTCTCTGTACAGAGGTGCACATCCTCAGAACATATGTAGGTATATGCGAATAGTGGAAGAAGGGTATATGCATTCTATCTACCTTTTCATCCTCCCCACTAAGGAAAAAGTTGAGAGGCCAATAATGGGGGCAAATGGAATCAGATGCACAGAGGAACCAAGGCAATATGAGATAGATGGTTTTTCATCAGCTGGTCCTGTATGTAAGACGAAGAGCGAAAGGAGAGAATGTCCTGCCCTCCAAAAATGCAGACCTATTTGGATCCTATTGGAGATCCCTTGGCAGCTGACACACATGCCCATCTGCCATGCTGGCACAGTGCCCTCGGCAAGGGGAGCTCTGCTTCCTGCTGGTTGGCATAGATGCCAGGTGGTTGCACATGCCTGCAGAGGGGGACCTCTGTCCCAAATAGTACGGGGAACTTGCAGCCCTCATACTCACCCTCTGCCCTGCTCAACCCCCACCAGCTCCACCAGGGGGCCTAGAGGTGCCCTGGAGTTGCAGAAAGTGGAAACAGAGAAGCTAAACACTGGAGAGTTTGGGGCTGCCAAATGAACAGGCCTTGCCACATCGAGCATGTTGTAGAGCCAAGACCACCCAAGGAACAACCAAATGGACTCTTGGAAGGAAAGGCCAAGGCACAAACAATACCAACTCAAAGGGCATCACAAGGGGTTCAGGCCCTTGAGAGAGAGATGGGGTGTTATAGGATGCCTCTGGCTCTGTCATTCTCCTCCAGGAATGACGAGAAACAACTCGGAGGGAAGGATACTCAGTTTTCTCTACATCTGAACTCGGTGAGTTCATCCCTGTCTGTTGTGGGATGGGAGTGTCCGAGCCCATAGTCGTCTCTGCGTAACTGCATGCGAGGGTCTCCTCCTACGCTGGTGTGTGTGTGTGTGCTGTGTGTGTGTGCATGCCACGTCTGTGTGTGGGTTGCAGTAACTGCATATTGCTGATGCTGCAAAAGCACATAAAGGCTGGGCAGCTAATCCAATCATTCATGCTTCCCTTGTTCCTACTCTGGGATCTGATAGATAAAAATACCCAGGCAAATGACCAGTTTCATGGACTGTTTCCTCTTTTGTCAATACAAGGAATTGTGAGCTGTCATCTTGTCCCTCCTCTCCAGAGAGAGAACTCCAATATTTATGACCAGCTTTTATAACACTAATTGTATTTCTAATTGTTTTTCCCTCTCAGCAGCATTGCGTCCCTCACCCCGGTGACGACGGGCAGTTCTGAGGTTTATGAAGAGTGGTTTGTCACAAATGAAATTCAGAAGAGGTTGTGAATGAGGCGGCCACATTTCCTGCTTAGTGGTCCTCCTCTGTTCTGAAGCATGGGTTCTGGCTGGAGGCCAAAGTCCTACGTGTCCAACAGCAGAAGGGATGGGATTGGCTCTCGCCTCCCCTGCCCAGAGATGAGGAGTCAGGGATGCGATCAAGGACAGCTCCTTGGGCTGGGTGTCCTTCAATTGCAGTGCAAACAAGACCCTGCCTCAATTTCTTCCACGTAGAAAATCTCTTTCCTGTCCCCACCTTCTGAACTTGTTTCTTGCGTTTCCACTCAGCAAAAGGTCCATTGGCTTTTTATTTTTATTTTTTTTAAGGTCTGAAAACTGATTTTAGATTTTCAGATCAATGAAAGTGCAGGAAGCAGAGTGGTGTAGTGGGAGGCAAATTTGACTAGGAATCGGGAAAGCTGAGGTCTACTCATTCAATTATTCATTTGCTCATTTACACATCAAACATTTATGGCGGCCTACTATGTGAGCAGCATTGTCCTACGTTCTAGGAATAGAGACACCCTAAAACCTCACGTCTTAAGCCACAGCTGCTTCTGTTATAAGGTGGAAGTGGACCACCAGGAAACCACAGTCCCCAGAAGCACTGCATTCCACCTATATAATATTTCAAATCAGGACAGCTTGAAGAACATCACTGCTTATGTAAAGAAAGGTCTGGACAGAGTTGGGGAGTCTGAGTTCTAATTTTGCTCTGCCCCCTTTCAGTGCATGACCTTGGACAAATCCCTTGGACTCTCTAGGTCCCAGTTTCTTTATATATAGGACAGAAATAGAAGTAACTGTGTACCCCATGTTGATTTTGAGCGTTAGATGAGATACTATGGGTGGACACTATCTGTAAACTTTATATAAAACAACCCATCAAAGTAAGAAATGACTATCCGTAATAATCAGGGAGCCCTCGCTAACTCTTCCAGGCTCACTCTGCAGAGTTCAAAAATGAACACTGGGAAGTAATATCGGGGAGGAAGGGCAATACTGGCCATTTCCTTTTCAAGGGAGAGGGAGAAATCTCTTCTCAAGTAAATCCTTGGAAGATCTCCCCTGAGGCTTGGGTCAAACTAACCAGCACCCCACAAAAAGAGACACAAACTGAGTAATGTCCACAATAATAGTCAAGCAGATTTTAACTCGACAGTGAATTCACCCTACGGAGCCATCTTTGGCTACTGGTAAAACACACAACCCTGGGCTTGGGGAGCTATAAAGGTCACATAGCCCTGGATCTAGTATCCAACAAGGATCCCAGATAGCTGACCGCTGAGCTCCGTGGATGATCTCTGTAGATAAACTAAGACGAATAGTTGTAGGAATGGCTGTCTCTGAAGAATTGCCCCGAAGACCAGTGAGGAATATTCCTGAGCCAGGGAGGGCAGGTGCAAGGCAGCTGAGAGAGCCACTCTCTCAGCACCAAACTGGGCTCATTCTCTCCATGTTTCCCTGCTCTCTCATGTAGAGACACTTGACTTTGATTTGTGACTGTAGTGGTACAAGAGGAAGAAATCTTACAAGGTGAGGTTAGGAAAGAAAATTAAAACATTGCAGTATGTTTGACGTAGAAAAGACACCAGATATCAGCTCTTCCAAGTCACTCCCTTGACAGATGCAATATGATGTGATCAAGCAGAGTGTTCGTGCTCGGGACTTGCATAATCTACAGGACCTTGGACCCTTGCATCTCTGAACTTCAGGCTTTACTTTTTCATTGGAAAATGATCGTAATAGTAATAACGACCTCTGGGTGTTGGATAGATGATATGCACTAATGCTATGCAAAAGTCCTTCAAGGAATGGTATGGCCTAGGGAAAAGCACGTGTGGCTTGGAGTCAGAGGACATGGATTTAGACACAGCTGTTTATCTGCTGTGTGGCCTCAGTTCCGTTATTTAAGGTCTCTGCGCTTCAGTTTCCTCTCCTGTGAAATGGAAATAATGACAATGATGCCCACCTCAAGGGGCAGCAAATATCAGGAGAGATAATGAAAGCCCTCTATGAACTTTCCATTTCATTTCAATATGAGTGGTTACCCTTCTGATGAAGAGACTAAGGGTCAGGGAGGCCAGCTGACTTGCCCAAGGCCCACAGGTACTATGGAACCTGAGCCAGCCTCAGAATCCAGCCGAGCCCTGACTTCCAGGAGGCCTTTAATCCAATCTTGAGCCCCAGGGAGGAGCCTGGCTCCAGCTGTCAGGCCAGGCTCGCTGCATGGGCCTGCTGGTGGCCACCGACCCAAGTGCAGTGGGGGGAATTTTACATTGATTTGAATACCGCTGTTTGTATTTGCCTTCCCTTAGGAGTTAACTAGAGTCCTTCTAGCATTGATTAGCTCTATCTGGTTTCCTAATGGAGTAAACACAGGGCCCCTTGAATATCGACTGGAATTTAACAAATATACCCCTTACAACACCAAAATCGGCCACAGGACACGGTGTTTACACGCACAGGCCACTTCTGCTTGAACTCCCAGCTGGGATGCCTTGCGACTTCCCCTTGGGCAGCTGCTGCAGCCGCTCTGAACAGAACTCATGAATCAGTGGGACTGTTTATAGTTTTTCCTTTTAATTTTGAGGCAGGAGTGATTAATTTGAGCCTTGTTGAGGCAAGGGACAAATAAGTGCTGATAATGGCAAGACCTAAGAGGGGTTGAGTTCCTGCCAGGCCTGGGCCCCCCAGAGTGTCTCTGAACCAGTTGGGCCCACCTGCAGGCTTCTCCCTACACCCATCTCAGGGACCCCTTTGAGCAGAGACCTCGCAACCCTGACTGGCCAATGCATGGAGCTGGGACCGAGTCCTTCATCCCACCCTCCACCTAAACTCGAATTTCTGCTGCTGCGAGTCACCAAGGTCCTCTCTACCTGCCCCTCTTCCCACTGCCTCTGCATTCAATCCTTGGGCTGTCCTGGACCCATCATCCAACCTCTCCTAGCACAGGCCTGCTCTGCCTCTCAGCTGCTTGCTCCGGGCATGGCCTCCTGAACTCAGCTCTGCTCTCCTAAGAAGATTGCAGCCGAGTTGAGGGGGCTGAAGGCGAGGGATCAGTCAGGTGAGCCAGGGTGGTCCCTGCTTGGGGCTCAATTGCTTTTAATCCGCCCCACAGGGAAATTCCAGGTTAGGCTTGGGGCCTTTGCTCTGACCTCCCCAGCTTTCTGAAACCAATCTTTTTTTTTTTTTTTTTCATTATGCCTTGGAGTTGTTGAGGGGTATGTGTATGTTTACCTCTCAGAATAGCAATAAAATAAATCAGGGGAGAAAAACTAAAGTCCCAGTAGCAACAGATCGGTTAGACCTCTGCCTTTAATGAAGTGCACCTTGTCTGACAGAAAGAGCTCCTGCTCTCTTTTGGGGACCAGCCCCTTGCATCCGTCCTTTCCAAGCAAGACCTCCCTCCCAGGGCCTCCTCATCTCATCTGGAGCCGGAGCAGAGATCCGGGGCCAAGCTGCTCAGCATTCCAGAGGGCACGAAGGTACCCGCAGCCTCCTTCTGAAAAGAGGCACAGCCAGGAGGATGAGGGAGGGGTGGGGACACCAACCTCTCAGCCCGTGCGTGCCCCAGCAGGGGACCCCGGCCCTGTATGGGTTCCATGTCTCCCGGCTCCCAAGCAATAATCCACCCCCATGGCTTCCTAAGGAGCCGCACAATAGCTTTATTGAGCGGAGCTATAAATTTCAGCAAGGCCAACCCTGGGAGTAGGCAATTACCTTCCGAGGAGGCTCCCTCCGGACTGCCTGCCTCCCAAAACAAGAGGGCCTTTCATAACCACTCAGTGCCGGCACGGGCTGGGGACGGCCCGTGCACTGGCGGGTGCTGCGCATACCCCCCTGCCCCCCCATCTCATCATCCCCCACTCCCGCCGACCCTCAGACTACAGCATCAGGAGGGCAGCAGGACCGGGCGCAAGTACTTGCTTTGAAGGAGACTGTTCGGATGGCTGCTTCTTTGTTTCCCCCAAGTTTTGGCCTCAGCCCAAAATCGAGTTGAGGGAAGGATGGAGAAGAATAAATAACTATATCTTGCAGGCCTTTTTAAAGTTACGACATACCAGGAGACGGGGAGGGGGGAGGGGAGGAGGGCAAGACGGGAGGAGGGACCTTTTCTTTCTTTACTAGGGGGAAATTGCTACATTTTCTAATAACAAGTAACTTGAAAATAGCTGAACCTTAAAACTTCAAACTTCAATCAAAGTCATTCTCAGAGAAGAGTAGGTGGTTTGCAAAGGCTAGGAAATGTTTTTTTTTTTTTTTTTTAAAAAAAAACAGTTGGTCTGGAATTAATCAAGATATTAATATCAGAAAAGGTAACATCGGATACAGGCTCTACCCAGGTCACTCAGGTGTGAAAAGCCCAGAGCCTCCGACCAGGGTCTGTTCCCAGGAGACCCGGCCTCTCTCCTTCCCCTTAGAAAGGCTCCTATCTTAGTGACGAGGCCTTGAATGTGCAGAGGGTAGACTCCTGTTCAAGACTCTCCTCCCAGCAGCCTAGCCACCCACGCCTCTTCTCCAAAGTGGCAGGCCAGCAGCATGGGTGGGGACGCCTGTCCCCAGGGGCAGGGACCCAAGGGCTGGCATTGACTGACAGCTCCAATCTACAAAGGGGCTTGTTTGATGGGAAACCAATGCTTGGGCTCCCCATGGCTGTCAAGCCACTCCCCAGCTCTCCCCTCATTTAAAGTAAAAACCCAAGTATATTTATTCCCTGGTAGACCTGATACACTCCAGTACTCCTGCCAACTTGCTTTGCAACTTTGTACACAGCAGATCAATGTGTGCAATTTAGGAACAGAGAAATGAAGACTTCTGTGAAGAGGAGGGGGTGTGATTGGGGCTGGCAAAGGGAGGCCTTGGCTCCTGCTCACTGCACCCCCTTCTCTCCTCCTAAAACACTTGCTTTCTCCCACCAGCCCATGGTGCCAATCTTTGCACCTTTAAAAGACAAGAAGGTCCTTTAGCCATGGACACAAAAGGATAACTCTTCCAACCTTAGCAAGGCAAGTAACTAGCACCTATTTTTCCATGTGCCTCACGTACAGAACATGACCATGGCCATAAGTTCACATAAAATGCCATCTGTATGTCCTGCCCTGAAGGGCATATCTAGAGGTCCCCAGCCCTCCCCGCACCCTCAAGGAGTTCCCAATTCCTCAGCAGACCTAAGGAGACTTAGGGACAGGTGACAACCGGCCGAACAAATACAGATGCTATTTACCTTCCATCCACTTTCCTGACAATTCTTAGAGGACACACACACACACAAAATTTAGCTCAGTTCTGTCATGAAAAAAGGTTGCAGAATCTGCTGTCTTTAAGAAAGTGATTCTAACAGGCTTTGGATATTCTTTCTCCACATTCCCACCCTCTCCTATCCAGGAGATGACCCAAGGGGAGAAAACGGCCTCAGCTGTGCCAGCTGGTGTTAAAACAACAAACCTGCAATTCATCTGTATTGCATTGGCCCCTAAGCTCCCTCATCTCCAAAGCAAGGCCTTTTGCCCACTTTCACACACACCCTCGGGCTGAACAGCGCTCTTTTTCCCACCAACATTGCCCTTGATGTTCATGCTCATCTGATTTCACTAGAATGGCAACACCAGGGAGAGGGGCATGGTGAACTCTGCTTTGAACTCCACACCCCTGCTAGGAAGGGCACACATGCCTAGTAGGGTTTAGATGAACCAGAAAGTACTGCGCACTTGCTGAGTGCAGCCTCTGTTACATGCTTTACGCACTCTGCCAGATCCCTTTCCTGGTACCACCCACTCCCCACCTCACAAAAATTCCCCGAAAAAATGAGATTCAGAACACACCAAATTACGTGATTTGCCTGAGATTGTACCGTGTGAATGGCAGTACTAGGATTCAAAATGAGATTTTCTGACTCCAAAGCTAGTGCTCTTTCCTTGAAAACAACAGGATATGAAGGAAAAAGGATAAGAAGGATGAGCTCTGGACCCCGACAAACCTGGATTAGGATCCTAGGTTAGATCTGTTTCCAGCACTTGCTAAAGGCAGGGACTTGGACAATGACCCTCTCTGAGTGTCAGTTTCCTCATCTGTAAAGTAGAGGACTTAACACCTATGCCATGGGATGACTGAGAGGATGATACGAGTTGCCATCTGTATAATAAATATCTAGCACATTGACAGCCCTGAAGTAGGTATAAACAGATGTTACTCTCAAGTCTCCTCACTTCCATTTTGCAAGAGAAAAAAAAATTGAAGACACGTATTCTTGAAATTTAACATAGGTGTACAACTCAATGAATTTCACCAGATGTACATATCCATGTACTAGAAACCAGAGCAAGAAATAGAAAGTTTGTACCCAGCCCTCAAGAGGTCCCCTTCTACCCCTTCCCACTTACCATATCCCTTTGAGGATGACCACCGTGCTGATTTCCAACACTGTGGATTAGCTAGCTGTACTTCTTGTGACATCTATATAAATGAATTCAGTATGTTCTCTGTCACATCTTTTTTTTTTTTTTTTTTTTTTTTTTTGTCGCTTGCCATTATATTTGTGAGATTAATCTGTGTGGCAGCCTGGTTATCGCTCACTCATTCTCACTTCTATACACTCCATACACAGTGTGTGGATAGATGCAATGTATTTATTCATTTCATTGTTCATGAACATTTGGGTTGTTTCCAGTATTTAGCTTTTACTAAAATGCTGCTCTGAGTGTTCCTTGTGTGTCATTTGGTACACGTGTGTATGCTTTTCTGTTGGCTCTAAACTTAAGAGTAGAATTGCGGGCTATTAAGGTAGGTGTATGTTCTGTATTAGTACTGTTTCAATACTACCAAACTGTATTCCAGAAGGTTTGCTCCAATTTACACTGCTCCCTAGCGTTTGAGAGTTCTGAGTGTTCACATCCTCACCGGTACTTGATATTGTCTGTCTTTTTTTTTTAATTTTAGCCATGCTGTTAAAAAACAAAACAAACAAACAAACAAAAAAAAAACAGTGATTTTTCACTGTGGTTTTAACTCACAAAGCCCTGATCACCAAAAAACTAGAGCACCTCTTCATATGTTTATTGTTTACTTGGAGATCTCTTGAGAAAGGCCAGTTCAAGTCTTCTGGCCCATTTTTCTACAGGATTTTTTGCCCTTTTCTTATATGGTGGATATGAGTCCTTTGATAGATATATTTTGCTAATGTCTTTTCATACTCTGTAAACTTGTCTTTTTGCTCTTAATTATGTTTTTTGATTAATTGAAGTTGTTAATTTTAGTGTAGTTCAATGAGTCAAATTTTCCCTTATGGTTGGGCTCGTTACATCCTGTTGAAAGAAACTGTATATACCCTGGGTCATGAAGACATCCTTCTATTATGTTCCAAAAATTGTTGAAAAAGTTACTGAAAACGTCACCCTTTCCTCACAACATTGCAAAGTCATCTTTATCATAAATGAGGCGACTGAATGTGTTTGGGTCTGTTTCTAGACTCTACTACATTTGACTGGCATCTTTGTGGGCATTTCACCTATGTAGCACTGTCTTAATTACTATAGGTTGAGTATCTCTAATCTGAAAATCCAAAATCCAAAACTGTTTAAGTGCCAGCATGATGCTCAAAGGAAATGCTCATTGGCGCATTTGAGATTTCAGATTTTTGTATTACAGATGCTGAACCAGTATGTTTAATCAAACATCACCAAATCAAAAAAAAAAAAAAAAAAAAAAAATGAAACCCAAACCACTTCTGATTCCAAGCATTTCAGACAAGGGCTACTCAACATAAATAGTTTTATGTACATCTTGAAGATGCCTTTTTAAAAACTAATGCTAATATCTTTATAGCCCAAGAATTTTTAAAATGTGTGCCCCCTTCCTTGACTCAAGGTAGATTGTACTGGTACCAAGCTATCTGTCTAGTTAGTTGAGTGGGAAGAGAGGAAGAAGTAGTGAGAGAGTAAGAAACTGTGTCATGAAAGTTTCTTCTTTAGACTAAGTGAGGTTAGGGTAGATGTCCACGTGCCATTCATAACAGGAAGAACCCAAAGATGCAAGAAAGTTCAGGGTTCAGTGGAAAGAGCTTGAGCCTAAGAGTCAGAATTTCTGAACTCTGGACTCAACCATGCATTAGCTGTGGATACTCACCATGTAATCTTGAGCATCCTAGTCCCTCTTTCTGGCCCTCTTTTCCTTCTGTAAAAAAGAAGGGCTTGAACTACATCACCTCCAAGGGCCCCTCTGTCTCTTAGAGACTAACTGTGACTCTTAGTCAAAAAAATAAAAATAAAAACCAATTGGTTTAGGAAATGACCTTCTAGTACTATAAAGATACTTTATACTAGAAGCAATAGAACACTTCCCTATTGTTATTCATCCCCAATGCAATCTTTATCAGAAAGCGTGGCTTCTGCTGGGCTGAATGTCTCCCTTGTATTCAGGATGGTGTTGTTAATGCCTTCCTCTGAGCTGGGATGTGTAGTTTTGGTACCAAACAGACATGGGTTCAAATCCTGCTTCTGGAACTTACTTGCTGTGTAACTCTGGGAAAATTGTTCTACCTCTTTCAATTTCAGTTTTATCCTAGGTAAAATGAGTCTAATATTATTTACCTTCCTTGTATATTTTTTCCAGCCTGCAATATCTCCATGAGGACAACTTACTGTGGATGACCTCCATGGTATTGCTGCAGTATTGAACCTCGTGGTCAGGCGTCTCCTCTCACCTGTACAGTTGCTTTACTATTTCTCATCCCACCTGCTATGAGCCAGCCAATAAAGGTATCAGTAAATTAATAATTCATCTAGAGTCAATCCAAAGTAGCACACACCTGCTTAGAAACTACCTGGGCTTATTTTCAGTAGCAGTTCCCAGACTCTTTGATCCTGGGGAATGTATTTATGAGTGTTTCTAAGGTCAGAGTAGGAGCATGCCTGTGCCCAGGGCTGTTGGGGATCAAGTGTGGCTGTGATGGCACATGGCAGACATTCAATAATGATCTCTCCTGGTGTTTCTATTATTCTTATTACACCTTCTGTTCTGAAGAAGGTGGCAGCATATCTCTTTCCATGGTTAGAATAACAACAGGCTTCCAGCCCCCAAGCCAACTCAGCTTTTGATTTAAACAAAAATACTTCAGGTTATTCCTTTGGTAGAAGGTGGAGAAAAAGAAGAACAGACAGATTTCCAGGGAAGATGTCTTCTTTCCATTCACCTGATGGCTCTAGGGAGCCCTTCCTTCCCCCGTGGAAGACCGGGCTCTCCTCCAGGCCAGGCTCTCCACGACCAGTCCCTTGTGGGAAGAGCAGGCCTCTGGCCACCAGCCTTTTGGCCTCCACTAGGTCAAAGAAAGGGCCATTTGGTCTTTCCCACTCAATCACTGTGCCCTACAGAGGTGACGGTCCACCACTCCGTGATGTCTCTGTGAAGAGTTGCTCCACAAACCCAGGCCAGCTGCAGCATGGGCCCTCTCCCGTGTTTCCAATGGGTCTTCCTCTTTCCTGATTCTCCCCTCCTGTGTGACTGGAGGAGAGCAGGCTGGGCACACAGGCCCTCAGCGGGACGTAATAGCAGATGTTTGCAGTGCATACGGTTTCCGGCACATTCGTTTGATCTGTGTCCAGGTTCTCTTAGACATTTGCTTCTAAGCCGACAGCTGAACATAAAAGCAGTCCCAAGTGGCTGTTTTCAGGTCTTCAACACTGGTTAGCCGCAGTTGGGAAATCTTCTCCTTCCCCGTGCCCCTGAGTGAATTATCACATGTTATCGAGTCAGAGCTTCGGGGTGGCCAAGCCAGAGCTCGGCCGCTCCTCCTCTGATCATCCATCACCCGCCGAGTGGGTTATTAAGACATTCTCTGCCTGGGAGTGTGCATCAATCTGCGGCTCAACCATCCTCCCAAGGGAGCAGGCTGGAGGGGCTCCTGGAATTCCCATCCCCTAGATGTCTGAATGTCTGAGTCACACACCCCGCACCACTTCCTCAGTCCACCAAGGGGTACTGTGTCTGATCACCAGTCCATCTTCATCCCCCATATACCTGCTCCCCACCATTGCCCCCTGCACCCATCCCAGCCATTCAAGTAACAGTTTCTTCCAACACTAGCCCTCCTGAGCACGCACTCATAGGACAGTGCCCCCCCCAACCCCCCGCCCCACCTTCTCCTTGTCCCTCTGCAACCAGGTCATCCCTACTGCCCTCAGCCTCTGGGCAGAGGAGAGGATTAGATTGCACATGAATAAGCAATATTCACTTGGCGCTGACAGCCTAGAGTAAATCCCTTGAGCTGTTGTACAGGAGCAGTGCAATATTTCCCATCTCCTCTTCCCTCCATCGCCTCTCCCCGTCTCCTATTTCATTTAAGGGCCTTTTTTTTTTTTTTTACTGGGACGTACTTGCAGGTGGGTGACTATATTAGAACAACACCATCAAAACACAGTGTTCACAGCAGACGAACAGATCCCTGGGAAGTCCCCTGATTAACAACGAAGAAAGATACTCAGGGAGTGTGTTTCCCATTTCGCCTTCCCGTCTACTGGGGGGAGGAAAGAGGTCTTTTTCTTCCCACACAAGCTCCAGGCCCTGCTGGGTCACCAAGCCCGCCTGTGGAAGGAAAACTCTCCCCGGAGCTTCGAAGAGCCTGCCTTTCAGAAAGATCTGGAGAGGTGAGGTACCCCTCAAGAAGGAAAGGTGACCACCACTTTTACCTAGCTCACGGTGGATACTCAGACACGCTGTGCAAGACCCTCCCACCCCACTGCCTAGCAGCTGTGTTCGCTTAGGTGAGGCACTTCATCACGCCCCTGCCTTGCTTTCCTTACCTGCTAAATGGGAAGTAATGCCCTTGAGTAAGATGCTGGTCACAAATGTTTAGAACCGTGTCTGACACATGCAGTGAATACACGTGAACTGTTTTTGCTCTCCTTTTTTTTTTTTTTTTTTTTTGAGACGGAGTCTCGCTCTGCCGCCCAGGCTGGAGTGCAATGGCCGGATCTCAGCTCACTGCAAGCTCCGCCTCCCGGGTTCACGCCATTCTCCTGCCTCAGCCTCCCAAGTAGCTGGGACTACAGGCGCCCGCCACCACGCCCGGCTAGTTTTTTGTATTTTTTAGTAGAGACGGGGTTTCACCGTGTTAGCCAGGATGGTCTCGATCTCCTGACCTCGTGATCCACCCGTCTCGGCCTCCCAAAGTGCTGGGATTACAGGCTTGAGCCACCGCGCCCGGCCTTTGCTCTCCTTTCATCTGCCACCTCCACTCCCCACATCAGGCCAAATTCCAACAGTTACGCCAGGAACAGCAAACAGGGACGTTTAAGAGAGAAAATGTATTTTGTTGTCTTTGACAAAGAATTGCCCCCGACCTCTCTCAATGGTTTTTCCTCAGACCTGGAAAATGCCCATTAAACTTATTTGTCTCTAGCGCATGACAAGTGATCCATTAAGAGAAGAAGGGGGCGTGAAAGAAAGGGGAAAATGAAAAGAGGAAAGAGGGGAGGAGGGGGCGAGAAGAGAGAGGAGGAAAAGTCAGGAAGGAGAGAAAAAAATGAGGTGAAACCACAGAAGAGATTACCACAAAATCAGCTTGTTCCAAACAAAACTGATCCTGTATCTCCTCACCCCCCACCCTGCCCCGCCCAGCCCCAGCATGCTTGCCTGTGACTTCCCTGTTTCTATCAGTGGTATTACCATTTTCCGTTGTCTGAGGCTTAAAACCTCAGGGTCATCTTCACCTCTTCCCCATTTCTTGTTCCCCTTATTCATTCACTGACTCATCAGAGTAACTCTTCATAATGTTTCTCAGGTTTTTTTTTTTTTTTTTTTTTTCATTTTCTGGCCACCCTCACTGTCGTTCAGGGCCTCATCATCTCCCCTCCCCATGAATTTGGTCTTCCTGCTTCTAATCTGTGTCCCTACCACCCACTTTGCTCAATGCATCCAGACTAATCTTCCTAAAGCGCCATTCTCATCACACGGTTTTCTGTTTCGAAAATCGACAGTGGAAACCACTGTGTGTGCGGCCATGAGCCCCTCACACCATCCCAGCCTCATTCTCCGCCTCTCCTCTGCACGGACCCTCTCCTCCAGTCTGACTTCTCTCTGTTCAGGACACAGGAAGCGCATTTCCATCATGATGAATTTTGGGTAGATGCTCAACCTGCACTGTCTGACACAGTAGCCACAAGCCACAGGCGGCCACTGACCACTTGAAATGTGCCTAGTGCTACTGAGGAAGTGAAATTTTAATTTTATTTAATTTAAATTAAAAATAGAAAGTAGTGTAAACTATTTTTGCATTCAACACAGCTTTATTGTTTTGATAGAACCACATTTCACTTTAACCATCACATCCCATAAAATGTTATTGCTATGCTATATAGTACGTGTGTTGGGGAACATATGTCATTTCTAGTATTAAAAACACATCACTGGCAATATTAGTATCAATGAATTGATTCCGTTTGAATGATTTTTTTCTATGCAGTGAAGTACCATTGTAATGTGATTATTTATGTAGACAGCATGTGTTACAGGGATACCTATTTCTTTTAATTTTTTAATGCGCACACTAGACTATGTAAAATATAAATGAGCCTGCATTGTAGTGCTAGTGGATCACTCTATTGGCTTGGGTGATGGGACACTGAGACTTATTAGCAAGGGAGGCAGACTAGAGCTGCTTCTGGCAATGTCCAGATTGAGATGGTTCTGCCAGGGGCATCTAGAAACCAACAGTTTGAGGCACCCTGTGGACTTTTAGCACATTGCAGAAGGCCGCAGATCATGGTGGGCAGGAGGCTTGGCTTGGGAATCCAGTTAAGGCCGAATTGGCATCCAGCTCTGTCAATCTGACGAGTGATTCTGGGCCTCAGTTTTCCTGCCTGCTAAACTGAGAATAAGTTCAGAAGGTTGTTGGGAGGATTGCATAAGATAATGCTCTTAGCATGGTATTTGCAGATAATGAGTGCTCAGTAATCATTAGCTATCAGTCTATTGGATTTAATGTAATAGAGGCAGGAGGAGTATAAAATTACTTCTGGAGGTTCATTGTTTTCACTTTTCTCTGATTTGCAGTCACATGATGGCCGCAGAGGATGACCTTCTGACTCACAGAGATGAGGTCCACTGCAGCACTAAAATCAGCTCATAGGGAAGTATTTTTTTACCCACAGACTCAGCATGAAATGTGTTCTCGAATGTCCGTCGACTAACCATAATGACCTGCCCTTGCAAATCTCCTGTGATCAACTCTGAGCTCCACCTCCAGCCTCTCTGGGATGGGGTTTGGGGGTGGGCTCCATTTCTATGCAGCTACTGGGTACTTCAAACTGAATGTTTGGTGCCCCCAAAATTTATATGCTGAAACTCTAACCCCCAGTATGGTGGTATTAGGAGGTGGGGCCTTTGGGGGGTGATTAGGTCATGAGGCCAGTGCCCAAATTAGTGCCCTTCTAAAAGAGGCCCTGGAGAGCTCACTCCGCCTGTCCACTATGTGAGCACACAGAGAGAAGACAGCTGTCTATGAACCCGGAAGCAGCCCTCCTCAGACACTGAATCTGCCAGCACCTTGATCTTGGATGTCCCAGCTGCCAGAACTATAAAAAAACAAATTTCTGTTGTTTAAAAGCTACCCAATCTATGTTTTTGTTACAGCAACCTGAATAGATTAAGACATTGGATTTGCCAAAAAAGTAATACTCAGGATGACTGGCCCTCCTCCCAAAAACTCACCTTCAGGTTCTCTCAGGGTTTACTGAGCTCCCAAGCTACAAATCACCAGGACTGTCATACAGGAAACTCTCCAGAGAAGCTCCAAAAGAAAGCCTCTCCCCTTATTTCCACCTTGCTCTCTACCAAACTTAGAGGGTGAGCTGATCCCTGGCACTACCCAGCCAGACCATCTCATGACTTAGAAGTATCCCCTAAGGTCCTGCCAGGCAGGAGGAAAGGAAGCGGCTTTATAGCTTGAGTCACTGGAGCACAAGTCCTCTCCCAGCACTTCTGCGTGAAGGAAAGGACAATGCGTTCAGACAACACTGGAAGAAACAAGAAAGCAGAAACCAACTCCAAGTTCTCTGCAGCGTTCTGGATCCAGAGCCAAAGAGAGAGCTAGGGAGCCATGGATTTAGGACCTAGAGATGCAGCAGAGTATCTCAAAGGGCAAGAGGGCAAAGCATTGCGGCATCGTGGCAAATGAACTCACACAGGAGCGCATGCTCTCATTAAAGTTACTGGTTGGCCTGTTAGGGTTCCTTCCTATCTGTTTCTAATGTGACTCTGTGAGTGAATTAAGGACTCTGGAAAAGATTGCTGGAGGCCAGTAAATACCTCCATTTCCCAAGCCAAGTGTTGCAAGGAGTTGTTAAGGGGTCTTAGAGGAAAGCAATATCAGGACAACTTTTAGTGACAAATAACTTTTACTCCTTTATTTTTTGAGATAGAGTCTCACTCTGTCACCCAGGCTGGAGTACCCTGGCATAGTCACAGCTCACCACAGCCTGGACCTCTCAGGTTCAAGCGATCCACCTGCCCCAGTCTGCTGAGTAGCTGGGATTACAGGCGTGCGTTACCACACCTGGCTTATGCTTTTTTAATGAAAGGAAGAAAAGAAGGAATTCATTTATTTATGTATTTATTTATTTTAATTGTTTTCTATAATAGAGACAAGGTCTTGCTATGTTGCTTCTGTTGGTCTTGAACTCTTGGACTCAGCAGTTCTCCCACCTCAGCCTCCCAAAGTGCTAGGATTACAGGTATAAGCCACTGCACCTGGCCAAGAAGGAATTTATTAAGAGGATCCTGAATATTTCCTACAATCAGAACTAAAGTTGAATAACCACAGTGGGAAACATAAAAATGCTGCAACAGACAAGCTTCTTCCATGTAGCAGACCTACTTCACATAGCAGAGATTACTAGTAGCCTAGTCCAACACACATAGTCCTTTTCTCCTTAGTGACAGGATCCATTTTATTCAGGGGAGTAAGCAATGATTTTCAGCTATAAGGCTACATTTGCCAGCTTTCTTTGCAGTTAGGCATAGCCATGTGATTAGGTTCTAACCAATGAGATATAAGCAGAGAGTTAGGCCTTCTCAAAAGGAGGGACATGCACATTTTCTTCCTTTTGTGCTTTCAACAGCTTGGAATGCAAATAGATCATTGAAGTTCTTGCATCTTTATTAAAACATGAGCTGGCTGGAGCTGGAAATATGCACTGAGGATGGAGAGGGAGAAAGTTAGGATCCTGACTCATGGAGCTCTCTGCCTGGCCCTGCAAGGTGTATCTCTAGATGTTTACATAAGAGCAACATCCATGTCTATTGTGTTCAACCCACTGCTTTCTGTTTAGTTTTGTTTTCTTGTGGTGTGATTGAGCAGGGCAGAGAGCAGTACAGTGCTACTGAATATAGTAAAATTCAATCTTAAGTCATGGACTATAATTAGGATATTTCATAGTTTCTTATTCTATAGCATTTTTAACTAAAGAGGAATCTGACTGACTTCCTCAGTTCTTGTTTTTAAAATTCCAGAAAAGTTCTTAGACTGGCCTAGCTCAGATGCAGTACTATCCCTGGACCAAACAGCTGTGGTCCTGGAAGCATGTCCCACGAAACGCCAGGAAGAGGGGAGACAGGATGTTTCCAATGCTAACCACCGCATGCAGAGGGAGGAGTAACAGATCCTAGATGCAAAGAGATGAGTAGACAATGCCTGTATGTCTACTATAAGAAGGAGTAGGGGCAAATTACCTTAATTTTCCCATTCCTGCACATGTCATTGTAATCAATAATGACATTTCATATTTGTATAACGGTTTTCAATTGTTTAGCAAATTACAATATAAAATCGATTTTTACAGTTATGCCCTCCTTGGATCTTTACAAGAAGCCTATAGGGTAGTTATGGATCATCCCCATTTTGCAGAAGCAAAACTGAGACCGAGAGAGTGTAAGTAATTCATTCAGGGTCTTTGTTGGGGAGTATCGGAGCTGGATCTCAATTCAGGGTACAATTTATACCACTCCAACTAACATATTAATTCAGCAGTTATTGAGCTTTCCTTCGATAGAAAGGACTGGATTAAAGACAATCTATCTCCTCTCCCATCCATCTCCACCTCCTATAAAAGATAGCTCTGTCATCATGATACTTAGAATTGAATTGGGCAGAGGGACAAAACATACTTACTGTATTACTTCGTTTTCACACTGCTGATAAAGACATACCCAAGACTGGGTAATTTACAAAAGAAAAAGTTTTAATTGTACTTACAGTTCCACGTGGCTGGGGAAGCTTCACAATCATGACAGAAGGCAAGGAAGAACAAGTCACGTCTTACATGGATGGCAGCAGGTAAAGAGAGAGAGAGCTTGTGCAGGGGAACTCCTCTTTTTAAAACCATCAGATCTCATGAGACTTATTCACTATCACGAGAGCAGCATGGGAAATATTGCCCCCATGATTCAGTTACCTTCCACTAGGTCCCTCCCACAACACATGAGAATTCAAGATGAGATTTGGGTGGGGACACAGCCAAACCATATCACATACAGTGAAACTATTTAAAAGTATTAGGCAGGAAAGTAACTATAAATTAAATAACATCTCTAGGAGGAATGGATGCCTAAGCACTGCCTGTGTGTGAAGTCAGAACTGGTCAGAGCCAGGCTGCAGACACTCCAGGAAAGTCGGCCATGATTCTGATGTTAGCCCAGAAAATCTTTGAACCTGGCAGCAAAGCTGTGAGAGCAACAATTTCTTTATTGGGAATTTTTAAAAAGAACTTTTGATATACTTGAAACACATTAGTATGACTTATTTTCTCAGCTCTGGTAAATATTTAATTATCAAAAATAATGGTGTCTTTTTTCTATTTTTTACCTTTTTGAATCTGAATCACAGCTAGAATTTTATTAAGGCTCTCTTGGCAGTGAATGGCATCCTAGTGTGGCTTTTTCTTTGTGTGTGTGTGTGAGTTGGAGTCTTGCTCTGTCACCCAGGCTGGAGTGTAATGGCGCGATCTCGGCTCACTGCAACCTCTGACTTCCAGGTTCAAGCAATTCTCCTGCCTCAGCCTCCTGAGTAGCTGGGACTACAGGCACCCGAAGTGTGGCATCTTTTAACTGGCATCCCTATAATTAGAAGGAATTGTCTTTTTATACCACAAATTTGAACTGGCTAATTACTCAATGAGTATTTAGCTTCATACATAGGCAAACATTATGTGAAGAGAGGAAACTTTATTGAATAAGTATGCAACCTAGAAAACGTCCTAGGAGCCAATTGTGGCCTGTCTACGTGAGATTTTCTCCATGGCCCCTTACCCCAGCTGTCATTTCCCACCTCTGCCATCTCAGACACACACACACACACACACACACACACACACACAAACACGCACATGCACATACACACACACAACACATTCTGACATTTCTGGGGATAGTGGGCAAGGTCCTCAGTTATCATTCTTTGGGTCTTTATATTTTTGTTTCTTATGAAACATTTCAAATATTCAAAAATCTTTAAGAATAATATGATACTCTGTGTCTACCTCCTATAGCATAAATAAAACATCACCAATAAAGTTAAATGACCATGCACTACATCCCCTTTCTCCAAACCATATCCCCTACCCCCTATTCCCACTCTCTTGAATTTAACCACCTTGAATGGGTATTTATATTGCCGTGTATTATTCACAAATGGTATATCATATGGTTTTGCATCATTTACAACTTTTATAAGTGGCATCATGGTGTATATATTCTTCCGCCACTTGTTTTTTTAGCTCCACATTGACTTTGTAGGATTCATCCATGTTGATATGCATAGCTCAACTGTATTCATTTTTATTACTATAAAGACTTCCATTGAGTGAGGCTGGGCATGGTGGCTCACGCCTGTAATCCCAGCACTTTGGGAGGTCGAGGCGGATGGATCACTTCAGGTCAGGAACTCAAGACCAGTCTGGTCAACATGGTGAAACCCCATCTCTACTAAAAATACAAAAATTAGTCAGGCGTATTGGCACATGCCTGTAGTCCCAGCTACTCTGTAGCTGAGGCAGGAGAATTGTTTGAACATGGGAGGCAAAGGTTGCAGTGAGCTGAGATTGTGCCACTGCACTCCAGCTTGGGTGACAGAACGAGACTCTGTCTCAAAAAATAAATAAATAAATAAATAAATAATAAGAATTTCATTGAATGAATATGCCCCAACTTATTTATTTTTTATCCACTCTCCTGATAATGAAAATTGAGGTTGCTTCCTTTCATCTTTTTGTTTTTCTCTCTTTTTTTTTTTTTTTTCGGTTATCAC
Organism: Theropithecus gelada; assembly: GCF_003255815.1. Taxonomy (NCBI): domain Eukaryota; kingdom Metazoa; phylum Chordata; class Mammalia; order Primates; family Cercopithecidae; genus Theropithecus; species Theropithecus gelada. The sequence goes on along the minus strand of NC_037682.1, from coordinate 107,282,901 downwards.
AAACAACATGGCCATGATGCCTTTGGTGTGTGTCTCTTATGCATTTATATGAGAGCTCTTCTATGCCTAAGAGCAATGTCTAAGAGTGGAGTTGCTGGTTTGCAGAAAAATGTATCTTCAACTTTATGGAATGTTGCCAAACTCTTGCTACTCAGTAAAGAATAGATAACCCAGGAAAAGTTGATCTTTGACCAAATCAGCATTCCTTTTCAACGCTCTCCCGTGGCTCTGGGGACTTTCAGGAGCCTCCTTGGTGTTCCCAAGGGATGCTGGGCTCAGTGAGACACCAGTAAGGGCCCAAAGCCACAGCCTCAGCGAGCAGGCCAAACAACCTGCCTTTTTCATTTTCCTGTTGATCTCCAGCACCTCTTTCTCCTCCAAGCTCTCTGAGACTTGCAGCTGGCAGAGGAGCATGATGAGCAATGCTGCTCAATGCCCACCCTCACTATGCAAGTAGCCCTGCACAGGGTAAACCCTTAAGACTGATCAGCTCTTTCCTTAGGACAGTAGAACCAATCTATTCTTGCCCTGGGGCTGCTCTTGCATTTTTTGAGTCCTCATGTTCCCTTCTTAGTCCCCGGGAATCCAAGGGTTCAAGGCCTGGACCCTCCCAAAGTGCTGGGATTACAGCCTGACCTCCTCCTAGGTTGGGCACTGGAGTCACGCCTTCTCTGGTTTGCTCTTTCTGTCTCTAAGAAGCCCAGGAGACCCATGAGCTCCAACCCACGGCAGGCCTAGGAAAGTGAGTACAACAGCTAGCTAGCCCTAAGGACTATCTTCCTGTGGGCACTGGCCCATTCAGCATATCCTGCAGATGTACTGAGGGCCCAGGCCTTGAACCCTTGGATTCCCGGGGACTAAGAAGGGAACATGAGCCTCAAAAAATGCAATAGCAGCCCCAGGGCAAGAATAGATTGGTTCTACCGTCCTAAGGAAAGAGCTGATCCGTCTTAAGGGTTTACCCTGTGCAGGGCTACTTGCATTGTAATAGGAGAGTCTCAGAGAGTGCAGACCCTTCCAGACCAAAGGAACAAATGAATCTCTTATGAAAGATTATCAAGCCCTGTGGAAGAGGGGAATCGGGAATGATTTAGCAGGCAGAGGTCAGCCTGGCTTCCCAGGAATCCTCTTCTATAAGAAGCTGCTGGGTCAGCTCATCATTAAGCTCTGCCATGCAGGGAAAGAGGGCTGTTGTGCCTGAGAGCACACCTCTGGGTTTAGGAAGTGCAGACTGGGCAGGGCACTGAGGAGGCCATATGGCAGCATCCCCACCAGCCCCAGCGAAGCATCCCCTTAACCCCAGGCCTGGCCAGCCCTCTAGCACACTGCCAGATCCAAGTCCACTAGAGAACTCGATTGGGCTCAGGCTGCCACCCCCACGCACTCAGGTATTAGGGGAACTGAGTGCCAACCCTGGAGAAGCCTGCCCCTCTGCAACCCCAGGCCAGGATGGAAACACCCAGGGTCGACCACAGCCTGATCCCGGGGGTCTGCCCACATAAGGTCTCCAGCTAGTGTAGTCTCCCTAGGTCTACCCTCCCATCCAACCCATCACTGCCACCACATTAACACCCAGGCACTTGCTGGTACAGCTGGTGGGTGAACTCTATCACTGCATGTGGTGGCCTCACCCATAGCTGCCTCTTGGTAAACTTGGTGTGGCTGAGGCACAGCTCTTAGTCACTGAGGACTTACTTCTACCCAAAGTTTCCTTCACCCACCCCAGTCCTCCCCACCCATTGGAGCCAGGAATTCCCTCTCTGAAGGTCCAAGTGAGATTCAAAGGAGAAGTCAGTTCCCAAGCCACCTAGCCAATAGTGGGGTTGGAACTTGCCATCAGAGCCTCAGCCACAGAGAAAGAAAGCTGCCAAGAAGCTGGAAGCTGGACCCCAGGGGGCAACGGAGCCTTGTAGCTGCCCCTGGCTGTGTGGCGCCCCCAACACCCACGCAGCCCTGCAACAATGCCTGAACTAATTCCATCCCATTCTCCTTTAAAAAAGAAAACCCTGGAAATAATTACTTCAGTCAGACATTATTTACTTAAGTAATTCTTTACTCAAACGTCTTTAGGCTTTATTTTACTAATACTACATAATTACGTAATTGTGTAATTAGGAAGAAATTAAATGACAAATGTTTGCTGAGAACAAATTGAAAAAAATAGATCCTTTATTTCCCTGAGTGTTCTCAGTTCAGTACATGACATCTTCTTCCCCCTCCTCCCGTTCTTCCCTCTGGTCTCCCCACCCTCCGAGGTCTCCCCACAGAGGGGATCTAGAAGGGAGACTCCCTGGACAAGTAACAGCAGGCGTGGCATCTTGAGCCTGATGTAGATCTGAAATGTCTGTCAACTAACCTGTGTGTCTCTCTACACAGCCTGACCTCCTCCTAGGTTGGGCACTGGAGTCAAGCCTTCTCTGGTTTCCTCTTTCTGTCTCTCAGCCCGGGAGACCCATGAGCTCCAACCCACGGCAGGCCTAGGAAAGTGAGTACAGCAGCTAGCTAGCCCTAAGGACTATCTTCCCGTGGGCACTGGCCCATTCAGCATATCCTGCAGACATGCTTTCAGAGGCTGCCAGGTCCTCAGGCTGAAACAGAAGAATGAGGGGTGCACCAGGTTGAAAGGGAAGTCAGTGTGGATCTGCTTCACCAACTTCACAGGAATCCATAGCGTCTGCCCCAAAAATCTACCCAAGAAGGAGGCATGGCATGCACCCCAGGACTAAGCTGCCGGTGGAGGGGAATCCGTTCACATAGACCACCACGCCTCCATCCCTCCTTCCTTTCTCCAGCCTCGGCAGCTGTGGAAGCCAGTGGAGCTTCCTGTGGGTAAAAAATTCAATCAATCAACCACCTACCCAACACCCGTGGAGCATGTCTTTTGTTCAAGTTCTGAGGGGGACACAAAAGAGCAGGCAGGCCACAGTTATGCTCATTAATACGTCAGCTGCTTGGAACTTGGCATGTAGAGCTGTGTTATTCACAGCAGAAAGTTTCCTAGGCCAGCCTGCCAAAAAAAAAAAAAAAAAATCACTACTAAATGTCCCCAGCATTCAGTGCCAGGAAGGAAGAGTACTCTTGGGTACTCAAGATTGCTGAAGCTCACGTCCTATCTCCAACACTTGCAGGCTGTGGACCTGGATGAGTGACTCCATCTTGTTATGTCTCCATTTTCTCATTGGTAAAATGAGAACCATGAACACGCTACCAGATTCTTGTGAGGATTAAATGAATCTGTGCAGTGAGACACTCAGAAGAGCACCAAGTGTTCAATAAACAGCAATGATGGTCTTCAACGTGTCACTTCAGAAGCCAAGCCATACAGAATAGAAGGGTGCTGTGGAGGCCAGTGCTGGAGGCTCCTCCCCACCTTCAGCAGCCCCAACTGATTGTGACTTCAGAGCTCAGGGCAGGGCTGGCAGAGGAAGAGTCTGGGAAAGACAAGAAAAGCAAAGGGACACCGTGCCCAGGGGAAGGGGCATGGAGCCCTGGGAGAGGGACTTCCTGAGACTGAACTGCCCAAACAAACTTCTACTAGGGGCTTTTCACTTCGGGGGTCAATGGTAGAAAAGAATACAGTGTCCCCAGTCTGACAAACTTGAAAATACTTTCTGACAAGGGAACAATTATACACTGTGGGTGGGGATGCAAATTAGCTCAGCCCCTGTGGTAAGCAGTTTAGAGGTCTCTCAAAGAACTAAAAATAGGATTACCGTTTCACTCAGCAATCGAACTGGGTATTTACCCAAAGGAGTAGAACTTCCTGGGTCTATATCCAAAGGAATAGAAATTACTGGGTATATACCCAAGTAAGTAGAAATCATTCCGCCAAAAAGACACCTGCACTTGTATATTCATTGCAGCACTATTCACTATAGGAAAGACATGGAATCAACCCCGTTGCCCGTTAACAATGGATTGGATAAAGAAAATGTGGTACATCTACACCATGGAATACTACACAGCTATTAAAAAGAAGGAAATTAGGTCCTTTGCAGCAACATGGATGCAGCTGGAGGTCATTCTCCTAAGTGAAACAACATAGAAACAGACAACCAGATACCACATGTTCTCACTTGTAACTGGGAGCTAAACATTGTGTACACATGAACACAAAGAAGGGAATAATAAACATTGAAGATTCCAAAACAGGGGAGAGGTGGAGGGCAGTAAGGGTTGAAAAACTATCAGCTACTATGTTCACTGTTTGGGCGATGGGATTATTAGAAGCTTAAACCTGAGCATCATGCAATATACCCAGGTAACAAACCTGCACATGTACCTCCTGAATCTGACATTTAACAATAAATAAATACATTTTAAGAAAAAAGGAAAATATTTTCTGAGGTTAACTTTTCCTTCTTTCTCCACACCATGGAGAAACAAATAAGATATTAAAGCGACTACTTCCTCTGATGTCACTTTTCATTAGTTTCATAATGAAACTACAAAAAAAGAAACACAAAAACCACATACAAGTGCTAATGGTGGGTCTTGGGTATCCACGGAGGTGAAGTACTTCCCACTGAGGTGAAGGACCCAGCCTTCTGACCATCTCAGGCTAGAGACAGGGCCTGCAGGAGGGGGTGAGGGCCACGATGGACACAGGCTGGGCACTCTGAGCCCTTTTGACAAGCAGGAGAAACGATGGGCCAAGGAATTTGACCTCCCTGCTCCCCAGTCCTCTCCGTAGGAGAGAGAGCATGCGCTTCGGAGTTTGAATCTCGGCTTAACAGCTTGGTCTCTGACTGACCTTAGGCAAGCTGTTGGGCCTCAGTTTCCTCATTTATAAATCAGATCTTATAAAATGATTAAATGATCTTTCACAAGAATGTTAAAAGGATTACATGGAATACTGCATTATAAAACACTTAGCTCAGGGCTCTGGCACATATTAAGAATGTAATAGATGGTAATTCATTTATTCATTATTATTATCATGATTATTTCATGGATCCACCACCAGTCCTGCTGCCATAGATCAGATCTTAGGGGATGTCAGGTTTGGGAGACTAGGGAAGGGGTAGAGTTTCAGGCCATTGCAAGCAACAGTGAGGTCTATAGAAGTGAGGGGAGGGGAGACCAGGGAGAGAGCAAATGAAAGAAAATTCGAAGCAGCTGCAGAAGATAGGGCAGGTCCAAGCCCCGTGTGTAGCCCCTGGCTAACCAGCCTGGGCCGCTGTCCCCATGCACTGCCCAGATGTAAGAGACAGTTGACTGGCTAACTGAGAGATCTCTGCGTGAGACAAACCCACCCATGAGGGAGAAATTTCAACCACCTTCTTTCCAGCATCCTCCACAAACATTCTTATTTCCACGAGCCCCTTTGAGGTCTTTAACTTATAATCTAAGGGGATAAAATTTGCTCATATTCTTTCAGAGGCTAGCGTCAGAGAACTGCATTTTTAAGATTTGCTGTCATAGGCTGGGCACGGTAGCTCACGCCTGTTATCCCAACACTTTGGGAGGCCGAGGCGGGCAGATCACTTGAGGTCAGGAGTTCAAGACCAGCCTGGACAACATGGTAAAACCACATCTCTACTATAAATACAAAAATTAGCTGAGTATGGTGGCAGGTGCCTGTAATCCTAGCTCCTCCGGAGGCTGAGGCAGAAGAATTGCTTGAACCCAGGAGGTGGTGGTTGCAGTGAATGGAGATCATGACACTATACTCCAGCCTGGGCAACAGAGTGAGACTCCATCTCAAAAAAAACCAAAACCAAAACAAACAAACAAAAATTTGCTGTTTTAGTGTTCAGTAAGCCTAGATGCCCATACCTCATCCCCCTACTCAGGTGTGGTCTGGGTGTGCCCTATGTGATGTTAACCAGGGCGCTTGCTCTGGTCAGGCTCCCACAGCTTGGGAATTTAGCCAAGAGAAAGAGGTTCCTCCCAGTGAGGGGGCTTTGCTTCCTCAGATAATTTCCATGGCTCGTTCTGCAGCTGAGTTAGTTCTCACTGGTTTTCTTTTGCTCTGCTCTGCTCAAACTCTCTCAGTCACCCTCTGCATTTGCCTTAAGACTGGGTTTGGTGTCCTGTCCAAGCTCTCCCAGCCTGGCCCTGATTTTGCCTTTGCTGTTGCCCCCATGGTGAGTCAGCTGACTCCCAGAGGCCCCCTCAAACCCTGGCAGAGGGCTTCCTAGTCTCACCTCTGTGTTCTCCTTTCCAGGCAGCCACAGGATTGGGATGGAGCAGCAAAAGAGCTAAGAAAGCCAGAGTAAGAACAGCCACACCCCTTCTGTCTAGGTCCAATTTCCATTTTAGTTCAATGTGATGGATATTTATGGAGTGTCTAACACGGGAGGGCTCAGAACCAAGTGTGTGCGCGTGTGAGTGTTGGAGAGGGAGTGTGTGTGCTTTGGGAGGTTCTGTGATGGGATAGATGGAGACTCATCTTTGTTGGCTTATATCTCATATCTTAAAAAATGAAATTCAGAACTGCTTTGAATGTTCTACAGAACACATCGCACCCCATCAATACTGATCGATAGATGAACTGAGTTTTTGTATTCCAGGGTTTTCTCAGAAGCTGGGTCCCCAGGGCCCAGAGGGAACCCTAGCCCCTTAGCTCTCAGCCCCTCCAGTCTCCATGCTAATCCGTGGCTTTGCCTCCTGTGGCTCTCGGACTGAGAGCTGGAGGTAATCATGATAAGTCTGCAATTAACAAGGCCTCCCTCCTCCTCTAACCTTAACAAAGACAGAGACAGCCAGCACAGGGGCTGCACTCACCTCCTCCTCTGCACTATTTGTTAGCCTCACGGATTATTATTGGAGGCACTGCAGAGCTAATCACCTCCCTGGTGGACACTCTGCCTCCCCCTGGCTCCTGCTCCTACATCCTCTGCATTTGACCTGGCTTCCCAGGGTTCCCTGGCTGCTTGCTGGCTGCTCCCAGGGAGGAGCAGAGGTGAGCCCACCTGGGCAGGACGGGGGGATCATCTCCCCCAGGAGGGCGGCCTCTGCCCTGAGCCCCCAAGGAGAGACACTGGTGCGGGTAGGGGGAGCGGAGGAGGAGAGGGGAGAGGAGAAGAGAAGGAGAGGGAGGAGGAACTTTGGAGAGGTACTGTAAGCTAAGCTGCCCTGGTGCTTATTCGACTCTAGTTAAGCCCTTGTTAGTACATTCAGGGGGAAGCACACTGGGAGAGGGAGGAAGACCAGAGGATGGCAGAGCTCCCCTCCCATAAATCAATGAAGGGTAATGGAGGAGGGTAATTAGCATTTCTCTCCCTCCCCAAAAGACTGCAGAAGAGAAAACAGACTTCAATTCCAGCAGAAGGAATTTAAGTAGCCCAGAGAAAGAAGTGCCTCCCAGTGAGGGGGCCTTGCTTCCTCAGATAATTTCCATGGTCCCTTCTGCAGCCGAGTTAGTTTTCACCAGTTTTTATTTTTCTCTGCTCTGCTCAAACTCTCTCAGTCACCCTCCCTGGGTGGGAGGAAATCCACACCCAGGGGCCTGACATTCAGGGTCTGCCCTTCCCACTCCAGGGTACTCTCTTGGCCTATCCAAGCCTTAGCCTTCCTGAGAAGCCAGCTGGGTGGCTCTAGACACAGGTGTCCCCTCCTGGCTCTGGCCTTGCGTTGACCTGGCAATCCCAGGCCTGCTCCTGGTGTAGATCCATGTCTTACATATCTCTTGAGTTCCCTCACTCCTGGCTGCAGTGTCTTACACAGAAAAGGTGCTTAGTGGATATCATGTGCTTAACATAAGGGACAAAGTAAGTCCTGGTGTTCTTGTCAGTTGCAGGATGATAGCACCAGCTTCAGTGCAACAAGGGAGAAGAACAAGAAAAAGAATAATTCATTATAGGGTCTTTACCTCATTTCTTCCCTCGGACTGCCTTATTCAGTAGACATCATTATTTTTATTTTATATTATTTGCAAACTGAGGCTTGGAGAGGCAATTTGCCCAAGGCCACATAGCCCCTAATTGGCACAACTATGGGATACGAATTGAGATCTAAACCCCAAACCTAAATTCCCTTCACCATAGGCTGTCTCCTTGGTCAAAACCCCCTTAGATATGAGGTCAATTTGACCTACATTTCTAAGTTTAAAAACTTTGCACAGGATTTTCAAAAGAAAAAAAAAGGTGGAACAAGTGGAAAGGATGCCCGACATCACTAATCATGAGGAAAATACAAATCAAAACCACAGCGAGACATCACCTTACACCCATTAGAGAATGGTCACGAGATGGGGGAAGAGAGAGAGAGAGAATTTCCATGGCCCCTTCTGCAGCCGAGTTAGTTCTCAGCAGTTTTTATTTTTCTCTACCCTGCTCTAACTCTCTCAGACACCCTCCCTAGTGGGAGAAAATCCCAACCCAGGGCCCGACATTCAGGGTTTGCCTTCCCCTCTCCAGGGCACTCTCTCAGCCTGGGTTTGAATTTAAGGCCTGGATGAGGTCTTAGAAAGGAGATTCTGACACAAGCTACAACATGGATGAAACTAAGGACATTACGGTAAGTGAAATAAGCGAGAGAGAGAGAGAGAGAAAGAGAAAACAATAACAAGTGTTGGTGAGGATGTAGAGAAATTAGAAAAGTATAACACTTGTGCCCTGCTGGTAGAAATGAAAATAGACACAGTTGCTATGGAAATGGTGTTGGTTCTTTAAAAAATTGAAAATACATTGCCATATGTTTCAGTAATCCTACTTCTGCATACATACAGAAGAATTGAATGCCAGATCTTGAAGAGAGATTGCATGTCCATGTTCATAGCAGCATGACTCATGATAGCAAGACACAGAAGCAACCCCACTGCCCATCGGCAGAACAGCGTCTAAGGAGAATGTGGTATATATGCACAGAGGAATATTATGCAGTCTTTAAAAGGAAACTCTGACACATGCCACCACATCAATGAACCTTGAGGACATTATGCTAACTGAAATAAGCCAGTCACCAAAAGACACACACTGTGCGATTCCACTTACATGAAATGCCAAGAGTAGTCAAATTTGGAGACAGACAGTAGCAGAGGGGTTACTTAGAGCTGTGTGGAGGGGAAGGGGAGTTATTTCACGGGTATAGAGTTTCAGTTTTACAAGATAAAAAAGTTCTAGAGATTGGTTGCCCAACAATGTGAATATATTTAACACCACTGCACAGTGTATTTAGAAGTGGTTAAGATGGTAAGTATACATGTTATGTTATAGGCTGGTCATGGTGGCTCATGCCTGCAATCCCAGCGCTTCGGGAGGCCGAGGAGGGTGGATCACCCGAGGTCAGGAGTTTGAGACCAGCCTGGCCAACATGGTGAAACCCCATCTCTACAAAAAATACAAAAACTAGCTGGGTGTGGTGGCACACACCTGTAGTCTCAGCTACTCCAGAGGCTGAGGCAGGAGAATCGCTTGAACCCAGGAGGTGGAGGTTGCAGTGAGCCAAGATTACACCACTGCACTCCAGCCTGGGTGACAGAGAGACTCCATCTCAATAAATAAATAAATTTATTTTATGTTATATGTTTTTCACCACAATTAAAGAAAAAATTTCTTTTTAATCCCTCACTCTCAGGGAGCTTACATTCCTGTACTCTGAAAGGCACACCAGTTTACATCCCTGTGATTGTCTCCTTCTGGGCCCCCTCCTCTTTCCATGGGTAGGAGAGGCTGTGCAAGCAGCCATCAGCACACATCTCTCTGTCCTGCATGTTCAGGCCGGGCTACCCCTCCCTGCACCTCTCTGCACATCTCAAGCTGGGGAGGAGGGTGCCAGTAGGCCCAGCTTACTCTCACTGGCGCCCCCTGAAGGGCAATCATGATGACATCAAATAGCCCTGCTGGAGGCTCCTTGAGGGCACAATGCAGTTTCATGGCAGGGAAATCAGAGGCTCTCTCTTCTTGCCATTCCAGACTCTCCTGGGCAAGGAGTTTGTCGGCTTGTCACAGATCACCTGAGGGTGTGCAGGTGTGTGCTTGTGTGTGCTCCTCTGTGTGTGCATGCAGCACCCAGGGCTGGGCGGGAGGATACTTCCTGCAGGACCCCCAGATTCAGCCACCTGCCTGCAGGCTACCACACAGCCTGGCCTCTCCCCAGATAGCCCGCCTGACGCTAATTGTTTGTTGCTCAACTGCAAATGCAGCTTCTCCACCAAAGTCTTCTCTGTCCAGATGTTGTCATCGGCCAGCCCCATCCGGCAGGGCTGGCCTGGGGTCTGGCTCTCGCCTGTCAATCCTGACATCTTCAGTGGATAATGGAACGCAAGGATGTGAGAGGCAGAGCAGGTGCATGCTAATGAGGAGATCAATTTTAATTATGATTTTAATTAAACACCCGATCCAGTAGGAAATATGACAAGAACTATGCTGGGGCTGTGCAACCTGAAAGAAGGGAGGGGAATGAGAGTGGGAGGCACAGGGAAAGAAAGGTGCCTCTAGGCCTCCTCAGGATTTAAAAGAAGTAAAGGGCAGAACTACTGGGAAATAGAGAAAAACCTGTGTCACCTGAAATTCGCACATAGTAAGTCTTTTCCTCTAAAGAGCATTCAGATGTCTAGACTTCTGGACGACAGAATCTTAGCAAGGAGGCCTTGGAGATGGACAGGCTCCACCCTTCATTTCACATGGGGAAACTGAGGCTCAGAAGGGAGCTAGGATTCTCTCATCTGCCCCCATAACTGTACATGCTTCAAACAGAGTATTTATTGCACAACAAAATCATGAACTCTTCACGGTCTTCCTGTTGTCTATATCAAGTGTTTATAATGTCCCAGAGTTCTTTGTACGATGCAAGCCCCCGGAGGGTGAAGCTGCTTCTGCCCAGCTCTCTTTGCACAACATTACAAGCAAGTGGACACTGAGAGGATTGTTGATGCTCACAATGGTGGTGCCTCCTCTACTGCAAAAAGAATTGTATGTAATAAAGGATCTTCTCCAAACTCCACACTCCATTCCCACTCAGGACAATCCCTGATGAGCAGCAGGCACTCAGGGAATGTTTGGGCCATGAATCAGTACGTGAAGTAAAGTCTGTAACATTTAATAAGTCAGGAACAGCACCCAATTACCCACTTTTTTTTCCAGCTTTATGAATGTGTGATTGACAAATAAAATCGTGTATGTTTAAGGTGTACAATGTGACATTTTGATATATGTATATATACAGTGTGAAATGATTCCTACTCTCAAGCTAATTAATATGCCTGTCATTTGACAGTTACATTTGTGTGTATGTGTGTGTATATGTGGTGAGAACACTTAAAACCTTCTCCCATAGCAAAGTATATTTTGAGTATATAATACATTATTATTAAATAAAATCACTATGCTGTCCATTAGCTCTCCAGAACTTTTTTATTTTATAACTGAAAGTTTGGACCCTTTGGCCAACATTTCCTCTTTTCCCTCATCCCTCGGCCCCTTCTACTCTGTGCTTCTGAGTTCAGCTTTTATATCCCACGAATAAGTGAGATCATGTGATATTTACCTTCCTAGGTCTGGGGTATTTCACTTAGCATAATGTCCTCCAGATTCACCCATGTTGTTGCAAATGGCAGGATTTCCGCCTTTTTTAAGGCTGAATAGTATTCCATTGGGTACATATGCCGCATTTTCTTTACCCACTCATCTGTCAGTGATACTTAGGCTGTTTCCTCTTGGCTACTTGGCTACTGTGAATAATGCTACAGTCAAGATGGGAATGCAGATATCACTTCTCAGCTGTTCTTAAGCCAGGCTATCAGATTTCTCAACATTGCCCTGATGGAAGAGAGCAACGTGCATGTGTGTGTGTTCTGTGTGCCTTGCCATGTATGTGGCAGCAGATGATAGGAACTGATAGGAGGAGGAAGCTCAAGGGGGCAAAGGAACTAATTCTATAAAATACTTAATAATTGACAATTACAGAATAATGCAATGCAGAATTGCAAATGACCTTATAGATGGGTGCTAACAAAACTTTATTTATTTATTTACTTACTTACTTACTTGTTTTTAGAGACAGGGTCTCGCTATATTGACCAGGCTGGTGGTCTTGAATCCCTAGCCTCAAACCCGATCCTCCTGACTCAGCCTCCCAAAGTGCTAGGATTACAGGCATGAGCCACCACATCCAGCCCCAAAACTCTTTACAATGATGAAAATGTCTGATGTCTAACCTGTCTGATACAGCAGCCACAGGCCACACATGTGGCTAGTGAGCATTTGAAATGTCAGCTAGTGTGACTGAAGAGCCACGTTTTTTAACAAATTTAATTAAAATTAAATTCAAATAGTCACATGTCGCTAGTGGTTACAATGTTGGACAGTGCAGCTGTAGATCACCTAATTAAATTTTTTCTTTGGTTAGCAGAAGAAACTGAGGCCCAAAGAAATAGCGCTTGGGCATCACCCAAGCTTATCCATTGGACTTCACAGGATAGACTCAATCGTATCATGACTCAATCGTATCAAGACTCAATCGTATCATGACTGTCCGGTGCATTCATGGAGTGCTTGTTCCGCTTACAGAGATGTTAGCAGAGTCCCTCTATGAGGCCCAGGGATAAAGGCCAAAAAGATTCAACCCAGTTCCTCAGGTAAGTTTGGACTGGAAGAGCTGGAGGCAGGGGCAAGACCTTGGGGAAAATCACCCAACTGCTGCTTCAGTCTCTTCTCTACCACCACCAATGCCCCAGCAGAACGAGCCCATATGGTTCCCTCCACCCAGGTAATGTGAGGTCTCTCCCACCTCATCGCCTGCAGCTAAGGTCTCATAACTGGCATGAACAGAAAAGCCGAGATTGGAGATGGTGGCAGAAGTCAATTGAGATTAGATGCGCGTGTTCCATGGTTAACAAAAGCACAGATGCTCCAGAGCCACTTCTTAAACCCGATCATTTTCTAAGTACTCTCCCGTCCTCCCTCGCTGCTGCCTTCCAGCCTACCCCCAGCAATCTGCCACCCCCAGGGGCCCCGGAGAGGTATCGATTGGGCTCTTTCTCCCTTTGCATGTTATGACTCAATATCAGTTAACCCTTTTCCATAATGAATGAGGTCATTTGTGGAAGGAATGGAGAAAACAGAGACTCACGGCCTCACTTTAGCACACCCTCTCCCCTTCTTTACTTCTCCCTCATGTCTCCTCTGCTGTTGGCTTCCTTATTTGGGCCGCCAATAACAGAGGTGAAGTCAGGGTACCCACAAATCACCCTCTACAGTCAGAACACGAAGAATGCCCATTGTCAAAACACATTTCAGGCTCCCATGGCAGGGACAGAGAATCAGGGAAAAGCAAGAACTATGAATCGCCAGAGAATTCCCCCAGCCTACCCCAAGGACCCCCATTGTTGGAGCAATTGAATTCCAAGCTTCAGATGGACTCCGATTCTCAGACTCAGGGAGCTAGTTCACCAGGGCCACCTTCTTGAAAAAGATGAGTTCAGCATTATCTGTTCCTTTTGAAGAAGTAAGAGGTGGAGAAGGACAGAGATGTAAGCAATTTCCACCTGTGATTCTAAAAGTGCTTTCTTCTTCAGCCCAAATCTGAGCAGTTTCCATGTCAGCCACACTGACAGTGCAAGCACACTGTCCCCAGACCTAGAGTCTGATTTGTACACGCAGGAGCCTCCAAGGAGGACAGAGACAGCCTCACGATAAATGCAGTGTTCTTCCTGGGAAGAGAAAGACCCTGCTGAGCCACTCCTGCCTGCCTGTCCGAGACCTGTTAGCTGAAACAGACAAAAACGTAAGAGGCAGCCTGTTGACCTGCTGGGGCACAGGGGAGCCAGGAGCACACAGGGCAAGAAGGAAGCCACGTGGGGAGGCAGGCTATGAAGCCATCAGCAAGGAAAGGGCCAGGGAGGGACACCTGCCAGAGTTGGCCCTTCTCGCTGTAAGTGGGGTCTCAGTTGGAATAAAATTCTCTTTGGAAAAAAACTGACAGGGTGGTTTTTTGGCTACCACTCAGCAATTCCCTTTGCACCTTTCTTAAGGAATTCCTTCTGGGAAGCAGCCCACGTGTTAAAGGAACCAACCAGCCCACTCTTGTTGAAGCTGGCCCCTCGTGCCTTCTTCGGTCCATTTCAGCAGTCACTGGACATCTACTCTGTACTTTCTTCTTTCTCTTCACCACAGAGGACCTCTTTTCTTGCTAGCACAATGCCTATTTCTCTCTTTTTTTATATTGTATTTTATTTTTTGTAGAGACAGGTCTCACTGTGTTACCCAGGCTGGTCTCAAATTCCTGGCCTCAAGCAGTCCCCCTGCCTGGCTTCCCAAAGCACTGGGATTACAGGCATGAGCCAATGTGCCCAGCCCCTATTCCTCTTTTCATTGGATTCCACCTCTGGTGAACAATGGCTGTGGATACTGAAGGTGGGGGAGGGAGGCAAAGGCGGGAGCAGAAATTGAAGCAGAGGAGGGCTATGACAGCACTATGTCTTTTAATTGGTATTCAGATTCTTGCCTGACTTGGTTTTGTCCCCAGTATTGGCCTGACTCCTAAAGGCAGCTTGCACTGGGTGACCTTGAGGGTCCCTAAAGGTAAGGGCTGAGCTGCAGAAGCATTGGACAGCTCCCCCAGCTCACTTGCCTCTAGTCTACTGGAGGTGCCTCTGGGCCCCACACAAGCTCTGAGTAGGCACACCCACCACCTACCTGCAGGGCACTGCATCCAAAGCCAAACAAACCTGAGACACTCCGTGTTATCTTAAACTGCACACCCACACAGTGCTCCTGGGAGCATCCAGGATGGGAAACAGCAGAGGTGAAGATTTCAGCCTGACAGCCAACGAGACCCACATCTTGAACAAATATGTTTCTTCTCCTGCTTCGGAACGTCTGCCCAAGCCCAGCAATTTCATCATCTTTTGCTGCAGTTAGCAAGCCCTGGCCAACACGCAAGGAGTTTATTTGCACTGATGACATCTCCCATCACCCAAGACCTTCCTGCCCAAGGTCACCATAGAGCCTGTCGGCAGGAATCCTTTTCTGGCCCACTGCTCTGCCATGTAGGGTGGGGGTAAGGTGTGAATGGAATTTCTTGTCTCTCAATTTTGAAGATGTTATAATCTAGGTCAGAGCTTAAGGAAAATCCTGCCAGTTAGAGAAGAAATCCAGGTGGAGCCATGGCATCCTCTTCTTTGAGCTTTTCTCACACTGACCACAGTAAATCTATCAACCAATACTTAGTGAGGACCTATTACAAATGAGGCATCACAGAAGACCCAAACATGTGCACATCAAAATTCCTGCCCTCACTAGGAGAAATCTACACTTTTTTGAGGAGATGCCATTCAGGGCACATCAGGAGCTATGCAAGTGTGAACTGCAAAACCCCAGGGAGTACATTCACATGGAGCGCAACACAATGGCCCTGGATGTAACCATACGAACTGTTATTCCCAACGGAAGGAGGTACTCACCAAGTGCTGTAGAAATCATCGAGGAAGGAGAGGTCATGTGGGGTGACAGGATGGAGGGACTTCAAAGTCCTGGGGCTTGAGTTTCACCTAGAAGGATGATCTGGATTTAGCTGAAAGGAGATTGGTGCAGGAGACAGTCCAGATGTGTAAAATCCCTAGAGGTAGGGGTCTGGTCAGAAAGAGCTGGTAAAAGCTCATGAGATACTTAACAGAATAGTTTGTCTGGAAAGGAGAGTTTGTGTGGAGTAGAGGAAGGAAACCTGTTTAAAAATTTAAACTGAGGGCCAAATACCACTCAAGGGTCCTTGGCTGAACTCTGTTCTACTACAGAACCAAGTCCTAGATCTTTCTAGAGATGAGAGGATGCTGGGTGGAGTTCATGGATAGGGTTCAGATCCAACTCTGTGGCAGCACCTTCAAATGGATGCTCATCTAACGTGGGCAGCAGGCTCTTGTGCAGCTCCCCTCCTGAGGACTGCACCCCCACTTTTCCTCACTGGGAGCCTAACATCTGCCATCTAATCACTGTGGGAGCAAGCCTTTCCCATTCACTTCAGTTCCATTCTTTACAGAAGAGCCTTTCCTCATTTTCCTGCCTCTAAACCCATCACCTTCTCTAAACCTGTGCCCATCTTCCCTCCCTCCCCTTCCTCCCATCCCAGTGGAGGCAGAAGCTAGCTGGTCCTTCTATGTTCCAGATCTCAAAACACTTCAGGGACTTGTTGCATTGATTATGCCCTCCCACTCTAAAATTTTCAACTTCCCCTCCCTACTTGAACTTTCTCTTCATTATTTAGATATGCTCTAGAATCTCCCATCTTAAAATTGAAACCTTCCTTAACCCCACACCGACCTCTAACAACCGCCCTATCTCTGTATTTACTATCTTCCCCACCAAGCTGCCCAACAGCCTTGTATACAGATGCTTTCTCCATTTTCTTACTTTAACCCACATCATTGTGTCTTCCACAGCTGCCCCCCACCATGCCACACACACACACACACACACACACACACACACACACCCCACCAAAACTACTTTTGCCAAGACCACCGGTAACTCCCAGGCTACTAAATGTCATGAGCACTCTTTAGGGTCTTTATCCTACTGAACTCCTCAGTAGTATTTGACCAGTTAACCCCTCCTTCCTTTTTGAAGCACTCTCATCTTTCTGTTCCTATGATGTCACTGTCTCCCAGTTTTCTCCTCTCTTGCTGTGCTTTTTGCAGCCTCCCCTTCCTTGAGCAAACCATACTAACTCTTTACTATTTGTACAAGTCTACACACTTTATACTTCTAACTGCTTTAGTCCTCAAAACAGTACTATGACATAGATGTTACTATTTTCCCGGTTTTGCTAGAAAAAAAAACTAAGACACAGAGAAAAACTTTGCCCAGCTTACTTAGTAACTACAAAAGACAAGATTTGAACAGACAGTTTTGGTACTGAGTCTGTGTTGTTTAATGCTACATTTTGCTATCTCTTTACCTGTATTAGAATAGAATAGAATAGAATAGAATAGAATGGGTTGCAATAGCAAACAACCTCAAGATCTCAGTAGCTGGACAAGAGTCTATTTCTACCTCATATTTTATGTCCAGGATATATCTTCAAGGATTCTGCTCCACAAAGTCACCCAGGGACCCAGGTAATGGAGGCCCCAATAACTAGTAGCTGCAGAAAGGGGAGAGAGCAAGAGCGAGAGCGAGAGAGAGAAACTGGAACATTACATATGGGTTTTTGACTGTGATTTCCACTCACATTTCTTTGACTAGGGCTAGTCCCATGGCCCTACCTAACTGCAAGAGGGATGGGAAACATTGGGAAGCAAATGGAATACTTGCTGAGATATTGTATCTGCAGTACTAAACTTTATCTTTTTATTTTTATTTTTCAGAGACAGGATTTCATTATGTTGCCCAGGCTGGCTCAAACTTGTGGGCTCAAGCGATCCTCCCACCTCAGCCTCCTGAGTATCTGGAATTACAGACATGAGCCACCATTCCTGGCTCACAATACTAAACACTTGTTTTCTCCCCAACTTCTAGGTTCAAGGGGTACATGTGCAGGTGTGTGACATGGGTAAATTGCATGTCATGGGAGTTTGGTGTACAGATAATTTTGCCATTCAGGTAGATAATCAGCATAATACCCTATAGGGAGCTCTTCAGTCTTCACCCTTTTCCCATCCTCCACCCTCAAGTAGACTTCAGTGTCTATTGTTTTCTTGTGTTCGTGTGTACTCAATGTTTAACTCCCACTGATAAGTGAGAACATGTGCTATTTGGTTTTCTGTTCCTGCATTAATTTACTTAAGATAATGACTTCCAGTTCCACATCCATGTGTGGCAAAGGACATAATTTCATTCTTTTTTTGGCTGTGTAGTATTCCATGGTATATATGTACCATATTTTCTTCATCCAGTCCACCCCGATGAGCATCTAGGTTGATTCTATGTCTTCATTATTGCAAAAAGTGCTGTGATGAACACACTTGTGCATGTGTTTATGGTAGAACGATTTCTATTCCTTTGGGTATATACAGTAATGGGATTACTGGGTCAAATGCTAATTCTATTTTAAGTTCTTTGAGAAATCTCCAGGCTGCTTTTCACAGTGGCTGAACGAATTTCCACCCGGCCAGCAGTGTATAAGGATTCCCTTTTAACTACAACCTCACCAGCATCTTTCATTTTTTTTTCTTTTTAATAATAACCATTGCAGTTATAACTTGTATTTCCCTAATGATTAGTGAGAGTGAGTGTTTTTGATATGCTTTTGGCCACATATATGTCTTCTTCTGAGAAACTGTATATAAATCCTGGAGATTCTCCAGACTCAGTCTTAGGCCCTCATCTTATTTTCCATACCTTTACTATTTATGTCATAAAACTTCATGATTTTATATATTTAGCCCAGACTTCAGCCTCATTTATGAGTACCAATCTTGCCTATCTGCTTACTTGACATCTTTAAAAGGTATATCAAAAACTTGTTAAATTTACATATTCAGAATAAAACCCTTAGAGCTCTCACTCATCATAGTTTCTCTCCTCCCCTAACCTATCTCATTTCAATAAGCGGTATCTCCATATATTTTGTCATTTCTGCCAAAAATCTGCCTCCTCCTTTACTTCCCATAGTCAACCCGTAACCAAGTCTGGAGGAGCCTATCTTCAAAATAATGTTAAATTCACCCAGTTATCACTAGCACTGTCACTCTTGTCTAAACTGCCACTACTTCTTTCCTATTTCAATAGCTTCCTTCCTGCTCTCCCTATTTCTTTTCTGCTGCCCTTCTAGAACATTCTCCACACTGCAGCCAACCTAATCTTTGTAAAGTGCAAATCAGATTATGGATGATACCACTCCTTACCCCCTCAGTGGTTATCTATCTTCCTCAGGGTTGGGTCCAAAGTCCTTGAAGAGACCTACAAAGTCCCCCCCAGTTGAGTCCTCACCTATTTCCCCAACAACATCCTGTCCTATTCATCCCTTCCTGCACTACTTGCCCGCCTTACAGCCCTTCTCTGAGTTCCCTGAATTTGCCACACACTTACTAGATCAAGCCTTCAGACATGCTACTCTCCTGCTCTCTCATTCCTTAGAATGCTCCTTTTTTTCTTTTCTTTTCTTTTTTTTAAGATGGAGTCTCACTCTGTCGCCCAGGCTGGAGTATAGTGGCATGATCTCAGCTCACTGCAACCTCTGTCACCCAGGTTCAAATGATTCTCATGTCTCAGCCTCCCGAGTAGCTGGGTTTACAGGCGCACACCACCACACCTGGCTAATGTTTTTGTGTTTTTGTATTTTTAGTAGAGACGGGGTTTTGCCTTGTTGGCCAGGCTGGTCTTGAACTCCTGACCTCAGGTGATCTGCCCACCTCAGCCTTCCAAAATGCTGGGATTACAGGCATGCGCCACTGTGCAGTGCTGGGATTACAGGTGTGAGCCACCACGCCTGGCCTAGAGTGCTTTTTTTCATCCTCTACGCCACAAAGTCCTTCTCATGCATGGGTCTCATCCCAAATGTTACCTCCCAGGAGAGACCTTTCATGAGACCTCAATGTAAATGTTGTCCTCCTGGTATACCATCTCATCACAACCCACTTTTTCTTTATAGCACTTGCTACAATTTGTAATTACACATCTATTTTGTGACTTTAATATCTTACTCTCATGGAACCATAGCTCTATGGAAGCTATGGTGAAATGTATTTTTGTTCACCATTGTATCCTCTGTACACAATGTCTGACATATAACAGGTTGCCAGTCAACAATTGTTCAATGAATGAGCCAATGATAAGATAAACCCCTGCCCTAGAACACGTCTTCAGTGATCTGCAGATTCAGCCTCTCACAGAGTTAGCTTACCATCTCCCCATCCCCTCACTTTTAATCCATGTGGTTATGAAAAAGATCTTTTGTTGCCTAGGTCTCCAAAGAATGTGCAGAATTCAATGGCCTAGAATGGGCCCGCTGAGCCTGGCTCCTGAGGGGACCTAGGCAGCATTGCCTAAGGCTGAACTGCTCTGAGTCACAGACAGACTCAGCACAGTGGAGTTCTCTTTTACTCATTTTTAAAAAATGATTAATTAATAACTGACCTCCTTAGTCCAGTATGCAAGTTCTTTCACACGCTGACCCACCCTCCTTTCCAACTCTATTGCTGCTACAACCAACTGCCACAAACTTAGTAGCTTTGAACAACACAAACTTACTAACTTAGAGTTCTGGAGTTCAGAGGTCTGAAGTGAGTCTCACCAGCAGGGCCGCACTCCTTTCTGGAGGCTTGGAGGGGAAACCATCTCCTTGCCTTCCCAGTGTCTTGTATTCTTTGGTTCCCCTTCCTCCATCTTCCAAGCCAGCGATATCAGACTGAGCCCTTCTCACATTGTCTCTTCTCTGGTTCTCTCTCTTCTGCCTCTCTCTTCCCCTGACAAGGACCCTTATGATTTCACTGGGCCCATCCAGACAAACCAGGATAATCTCCCCATCTCAAGATTAACTGATGAGCAACCTTAATTTCTGCTACAACCACTTTGCCAAGTAACTCAACATAGTCATAAGTTGTGGGTATTAGGATATGGACATCCTTGGGGGACCATATTCTGCCCACTACCAACCTCACTCCCTTCTGCTTCTCACTCCCAAATTCTACATTTTATCCACAAAGAACTTGAAACTCAGAATCATTATTCTGAAGAGCCAGGGTGGTAGGAATGAGGGCCTGCAGGAAACCTCACAAGTTGCCTTGGAAAGTTTCCCAAACGTGCTCTGCCTTCTGTACTCTCCATACCACAGATCATCACACAGCATTCCAAAGTTTTTCACCTGAAAAAATTTGGGTCATTGTGAGGATTCAATGAATTAACATTTGTACAGTGCTTAGGGAAGCAGGATAGTGGATGAAAAAAGAGCTTGCACTCTGGCTTCAGAAGTCTGAGTTCAAATCTTATTTATTTATTTATTTATTTATTTATTTTGAGATGGAGTCTTGCTCTGGCACCCAGGCTGGAGTGCAATGGCATGATCTCAGCTCTCTGCAACCTCTGCCTCCCAGGTTCAAGCAATTCTCCTGCCTCAGCCTCCTAAGTAGAGCTAGGATTACAGGCACGTGCCACCACACCTGGCTAATTTTTATATTTTTAGTAGAGACAGGGTTTCACCATGTTGGCAAGGCTGGTCTTGAACTCCAGATCTCAAGTGATCCGCCCGCCTTGGCCTCCCAAAGTGCTGGGATTACAGACGCCCACCACCACGCCCAGCTAATTTTTGTATTTTTAGTAGAGATAGGGTTTCACCACGTTGGCCAGGCTGGTCTCGAACTCCTGACCTCAGGTGATCCACCTGCCTCATCCTCTCAAAGTGCTGGGATTACAGGCGTGAGCCACCACGCCCAGCCTTGGGTTCAAATCTTGATTGCCCAACGTTTAATAATTGTGTGACTCTAACAGATTATAAAATTTTTATAAATTCCCTCAAAACTTCTATTTCCTCAACTATAAAATGAGGATATCAAAAATACCCGTCTCACAAGGTTGCTGTGGCGGTCAAATGAGGTAAGTCATGCAAAGCATTTAACATATAGTAATTGCTCCGGAAGACGAGATACTATGACTATTATACTAGAACCCCTAATAAATTGTAGCTTTTCTTTGTTGTTCCTATGCTTTATTTCATTCTTTCATCTGACAGATTCTCAAATCTCAGCTTAAACATTGTATCTTCAGGAAAACCTTCCTTCTCTTTCTTTCCTAGGCAGAAGTAGTTAATTATTTCCTCCTGTGCATTTCCATAACACCCAGCCTACATTTCTATTGTGGCATCAATACAATGGGTTGAATTAAGGATCTTGTATACCCCATCACCACCACACACATAAGAGATCATGAACTACTTGGGGGCAGGTTCCATGTCCCACCCATCTGTCTATACTTAGTGCCTGGTTCAGGGCCCAGGCAGTGGGATGTTGAAAAACTGTTTGTTGAGGCCAAGAGTGGTGGCTCATGCCTGTGATCCCAGCACTTTGGGAGGCTGAGCCGGGAGGATCACTTGAATCCAGGATTTCAAGACCAGCCATAGTGAGACTCTGTCTGTACGAGAGAAAAAAAAAAAAAAAAGCCCAGGCATGGTGGCACACACCTGGAGCCCCAGCACTTGGGAAACCAAGGCGGGAGGATCATTTGAGCTCAGGATTTCAAGACCAGCCTGGGCCACATAGTGAGACCTCACCTCTACTAAAAAAAAAAAAATAGCTGGGCAGGGAAGTGCATGCCTGTAGTTCCAGCAGCTTGGGAGACTGAGGTGGCAGGATCTCTTGAGCCTGAGAGTTTGAGGCTGCAGTGAGCCATGATCATGCTGCTGCACTCCAGCCTGGGTGACAGAGCAAAAACCTGTCTCAAAAAAAATAAATAAAATAAAATAATAAAATGAAATGTTCGTTGATTGAATAAACATAAAATTCTATGTTACTACTTAGAAATTAGCGTAACATAGAATATTTATTAGCTTATTTGTCTAATCGTCCATAGTGTCACTCTGTTCTCAGTATTCAGAATGGTGACGTGCACATTCTTTGTTTCCTGGGAACAGCATTCCTTGGGGTTTGAGCAGAACTGGTCCCCAGGGAGGGCTACAGCAAGAAAGCAGGATTTCCCCTTGTCTAGTCCCCTTTCTAGAGGAGTCTTAGGTACTGTACCTCAGCCCACCACCCCTCACTATCAGTTTAGGGGCTTACATTCCCTGGTTCAGCAACTTGGCCCCACAGAAAAAGTCTACCCCAAGCAGAACAGGGCTGAAAATCATATTTTCATGGGATGTCAAACCTTCTCTCTTACCTTAAATGAAAGGTATTATTTCTGAGAGAAGAATGTCACACTCCACCACCAAAATTCTGCTTCCTCGGCAAAAACCCCAGCAGTTTCTCTGCACGGCTGGCAGCTCTCCACTCAAGGCCAATGCTAGGAAATTCACCAGGCCCAACGCAAATCATGAGAGCATGAGCCCCTCTGTGATTAAAACAAGGGAAAGCAAACTCAAGGAGCATTTGCTGTGCAAAAACAGGAGAGGAGAGCAGGAAATAAGGTCCAGAGACACCACCCCAG
Organism: Theropithecus gelada; assembly: GCF_003255815.1. NCBI lineage: Eukaryota > Metazoa > Chordata > Mammalia > Primates > Cercopithecidae > Theropithecus > Theropithecus gelada. The sequence continues at coordinate 107,259,943 of NC_037682.1, read as the reverse complement.
GCCCTACAACAGGTCTTAACTCCTCTTGGGAAATTTACCCATCACTTTACCTAATAAGTAAATTATCTGCAGCTCGGCAACCTCTGAGCCTTCCCTGTAACAAGTGATATCCTTTCACCTTCATCTTTGGTATATATAAAAATATATCCTTCTTAGCTGCCAAAAAGCTATCAGTCCCTTGTCTCTAAGCAATTCATGCTGGAGACTGAGACCTTTTTCTGATTCACCCACATGGAACCTGCTCTGGGATAAAAAGCTTTGTATGGCGCTGGGGAGGGTGGAAAAGGTGTCAGCCAGTGACTGGATTCAAATAAATGGGAAACTGTCTATACTTTTCAATGAGTGAGAAGGACCAGGAGGAGCAGGTCAGAATGTGGCTTTCTGTCCCTTGAGCTCCCTGTTGTGTCAGCCTCCATGTGTGTGGCCTGGGGCCTGATCACGCTGTAAGTCCCTGGGAGTCCCAGGCGCACGGGCTGCTTACCTAGCTGGCAGCTCTAAGCATGGACCCCCGTCCACTGCGGCAATATCTTCCCAGATCCAGGGGATTCAGGTCCTACTTTTCCTCCCTAGCCATTCCCAGAGGCTCCTGCTTCCTGACAGAGATGTGAGTCTGCTTTGGGCATAACCCAGTTGATGAGCTCAGGAATCCTGTGTCTTCTGGGTGCCCCGTGGCTGGTACCAACCTGTTCCATCCTAGTGCTCTCTGTGTTAAGCAGCTGGTCCGAGGGGCCAGATGTTTGCCAAGATGAATTGAGGCATTGACTTACATGTGGCCTGCAAGCTCTCTTGGCAAGGTACCTCCTATACAAATGTTCCATCACCCTGGCACCTGAGCCGACAGGGTGCGCCATAGCCTTGCGGAACCCTGGCTGGACTCCCTAGGGGGCCCGCCTCCTCCAGAAAACTTCCAGTGACAAAGAGTGTCCTCCTGACCGAGGACTCTCAACTCAGAAATCTCCAGCTTGCTCCTCCAGCACCTCAGTCCATTGCATGACTGGGGGCTGTATGCAAACATTTGCTTTGATTTGTAAAATGATCCATATAATTAGGGAAAAGAGTTAAATAAAGGGACTGATTTCAGAGAGCAGGCTCTTAATGACACTAATACCTGACAAAAGGGGTCATTATGATAGGCTAATGGGCCTTGCCTGGCGTTCAGCTCTCTCAGGACACAATCCAACACGCTCAATTATCTGCTAATCAGGGCCATTTTGTCAGAGGTTATTGCCCTGAAGTATCAATTATAGGAACATTATTAATACTTTATGGAGAAACCACATGCATGAAAGTGTTAAACTCATGGGGCGAGCCCTTCAGCCCCCTCCTCACTCGGACCCATAAGATAACAATCTCTTTTTGCCTCCATTTACCTCCCCAACTGGGGCTTATTATGACCCATTGGGTCTGCTGGGAAGGAGCCAGGGCCATGATGATGTTCGCAATCCTGTCACCTGTGACCAAGCTGGCAATCCCAACTCTTAATGCCACCAGCTGGCAACAGTGGCTTAGCGCAAAGCCAAGGCATTACTGACTCAAGATGTGAGGGGGAAACAGGGAGCCACTGGGGCTGCCAGAACTAGAAGGTCTCTCTCTCTCCCTCTCTCCCTCCCTCCCTCTGTGTGTGTGTGTGTGTTTCCCTCTCTCTTCCTTACTATCTGTCTCTCTCTTTCTTTCGCTCCCTCCCTCCCTTTCCTTTTCCTTCTCCTCCTCCTCCTTCATTTCTTTCTCTCTCTCCTCACCCCCTCAATGTGGTCCTTTCAAGGAAATGGAGAAGAGATGGACAGGAGGCTCGCCACTTCAGAATACAGTCTGCTCAGGACACAGTCGACGCTGCTTCCTAGAACCCACTGCTGCATGCTGGACACACGGATTTCGCCTCTAAGGAGGCACCACCCAACACAGAAATGAGGAATAACTCTAAAATGTGTTGTGGTAGAGAAGACAAAATGTGTTAAGAACTTTAGAGCCAGATCAGTCCTGATTCAAATCTCTGTCGTACCACTTGCTGCCAGCAGGATTTCAAGCGAGTCACTCAGCCTCACTGGGCTCTGGTTTTCCAATGTCCTGAGAGGCAGTGTACCATAGTGAAGGAAAAAATAGGCTTCAGGATGCTGGCTTTGCCACTTACTAGGTGTCCAAGCTTTAGTGAGTTATTTGGCCTCTTTGGACCTCAGTTTCTCACATGTAGGGCAGAGATGGTTACATCCATATGCGAGAGCCCTGGTGAAGTTTAAACAATAATGTGCGCACAAGCGGTGCGCAGTACCGGGTACATTTCATTCACAGGGAGCGGGATACTAACTTTGAGGTGGGGCTCTGAGGTTGAAATGTTTGTTACTAAATAAATAATGATCCCAAACACTCAGAAACAGGAAGATCTCTCTGCTCCTTCACCCTTGAATAATTAAACAATTGCCAGCAGGACAAGGGTTTACTGGTTTTTCCAGCTGGGAAAGAGGGTGGTAGTGATCCCCTGAAAGTCCATCCAGTGTTCTGGCATCCTGGGAACGTGCCCAGCCTGCCAGGGGGAAGCTGCTTTTCGGGAATGGATGGGACCCTCCACACCCGTGGCCCAGCAGGCCTAGATCTGCCTGTTACAATCAGGACAACTTGCAGAAAGAAGACGGTGCCTCGTCAGGATCTCCTGTAATCTGATTTATGCAGTTTAATCTCATAAGAAAAAGGAAGCAAGAAGAGATAGGAGAGTCTGCTCTGCTACTTAATGGTCTCTCTCATCTTTGTCAGCTTTACTCTGTGGTTAAGGAAGTGGAAATGTAAAATGTGGTTGTGTTCACGCATTCGCCAATAGTTGCTGAGCACCTCCGAAGAGTTAGCGATGTGATCACAGTCTAGAAGCGGGAGACCAACTCAAGAACAGATCAGTTATACTAGAGTTTGATCTACAAAAGTATCTATCTACGTGCCTAGAGCTTCCTGTAATTCCCGGTCAAGCTAAAGGAATGTGAATTATTCCATCTGGGGAAATGAACCGAACTACAGAAATGCAAAACGCTCAAGTGTTAGGAGAATTGTCAAAACTGGGTGGTCATCTCCCGCTCAACTGAGCACAGACCTCAAAGAAACAAATTTCACGTATAACTATGAGGTTTTAGGCCAAGAGGCTTAGCCTACACATCAATAAAAATGCAGGAACAGGCTCTGCAGCCTCTTACCTGGAGACGAGAGAACCAGCAACTGAAGGCACTTGGTTGACCTTAGCAGAATCCAGTCCAGTGCAGAGGGATGACCAGCACTACAATTCTGTGTCCACCTGGTATGGCCAGAGAAAAGGGAACCAGCACTTACAGGCAAAAGGCCTCGAAATCCTGCCTGTGACAGCCTGACCCAGGGCTCAGGGGTAGGAAGTGTAGGTGGAAGGAATGAAGGTGCTGAGAATGCACCCTCCTGACCCTTGATTATGGCTTATAAATGTGCCGTTTGGTGGGCCTGGGTAATTAGTGTTTGCGTTAAGCAGTTACGGGGTTAAGTGCTACCAGGGGTTTGATCTGGGCTGACAGAGTCTGAGCTGCAGAGTGGGGTGGTTGCCTAGCAACACCACCTGTAGCACATTAAGCAGCCAGTCAGCTTTGTCAACTTCTAGCAGAGGCTTTGTAGAGCAGATGACAGAGAGGAGGAAGGTGTGTGGGGCACAGAGGTGGGAAGCTGGACAGTGGGTCTCAGGATGCAAGAGGGTTCTGGGGAAATCAAGTGTTTGTGTGAATTCCACAAGAACAGCTTTATGTCTATGTTCCTCAAGCAGGAAGCAGGTTAACAGCTCCAGGTGTGACTCCAGGACAGTTATCCTCTTGCTGTCACCTGTTCCTAAAACCCTCACAGCAGCAGCTGAGTGAAGTAGGAACCCCCCTTCCTCAACCCAAGCCCCCTCTCAAATAAAGTGCCTTGGATTGGGTGATTGGAGAGGGGGGAATGAGGGAGGAATACTTTCATGGTTTTGTTTTCAGATTCAAGAGGAATGGGGGATATTTCTGCTGACCCATCTTTGAGACAGCAACCACAGAAAACAAAGCAGAGACCCTGAGAGAGTAAGATCTTTGTCACCACCTTCCCTTCACACCTCCCATGCACTTCTCTGGACTTCATCTCATGCATGCCTGAGATATGGCTGGAAAAAAAGAATAGATTTGAGGAAGGGTAGGGAGCTTAGCGATATTGCTGCTGTTTTGGTAGTATTCATGGCCTAGCTAACCTCCCAGATTCCCAAACTGCCTCTGAGTGGCGGTGGAGGGATAGAGGGGTGCACCTTCTAAGAGTGGGCAACCCAGAATGAAGCACTAGCAATTGGGTGGTGTGGGATCAACTCCACTTCTGTCACTTGTAAGCCAATAGCCTTTGGCCGATACCTGTCCTGAGACTCAATTTTCTCATCTGTAAAGTGGAGGATAATTATATGTGCTCCACTTACATTATGAAGATCAAAGGAGGCCATTTAAGTAAAAGCATGCTACGAAAGCTATAAATCCTCCTACATGTATAAGGTATTAGGATTACAAAGAAGATGCCGATATATCTGCTCTTTCGGGATGGCCTGAGCCATGTGCTGTTTGGCCCACAGCGAAGAGCAGAGGAGCAGCCACGTGGCTGTGTTGCCGGGTAACTTGGTGGTGGAATGGCTCTGAAAGGGGGCCTATTCAACTCTGCTATTCTAGGTTCACTGGTTCAAATCCAGCCCTAGGCCAACAATTACTGTAATCACTGGGTTTGGAATTCAGAGAGTCTGACTTTCAGAAGACCTTTTGCTTATCTATGACCTACTGAGTTTTCACCACAAACTTATGCATGTGATTACGAGGGAAGCTGGGAGACTGCAGAACCTGGCTTGTGGTCCCAAACACACACACACCCACCCTCCCCTCTGCAGGCCAAGGCTGCTCCTTCTAGATTATCTTAAAAGGCAATCTGTGGGCTGAAGGGCATGTTGTTTACCCTCTGGGCTTGGAAATAAGTATAGGCATGGCCGAGCCACATCTGACACTGTCTTCAAGTGTCGTAGGCCTCCCCAATCCTCCCTGCACGTCTGAGAAAGCAGGAGTCTCGCTTTCTACACCATAGTTAAGAGAGCTCCTCCTACCCTTTAAGCCATACCACATCTGATTAGGAAAAAGAAAAAAAGTGTGTGTATATATTCAGAAACCAGCAGATTTAAGGTCCATCCAGGCTGAAGTAGAAACTTGCCAGCCCAGAAAGCACCAAGCCTTCTATGTGATTTTGTGGGTTTTCTGCCTGTGTGTCTGTGGGGCCTGCAAACGCCCTGCCACACCCAGCGTGACAGACGCTGTGTGTGTACGCAAGCCGCTCGCTCCCCGGAACCCCTGCTCCTGTGTTGTGCCGTTATTTTCATGCTCTGGGTTATATTTAACTCAAGTCATAATATTTGGGGGGTTGGAAGCCTGCTGTTTCACCAAGAAAGGCATTTGAGTATTCTCAGTTCCAGAGAATTCCAGGACTCTGGGAAGAGTGAGGCAGTTGCCCCAGATTTGCTTGACACATCGTGGTCACGTGGACTCCATTAGTAGCGGGCTGAGGTGCCGAGCAGGCAGCCTAAAGGAATGTTGTAGAAACAATGAAGAGGAGCCCTGAGTGATGTCAGCAGGAGGCTGATGCCTCTGGGGGTCCCAGGCAGCCGCCTCACACATCCCCCAGGGGAGGGAAGCACTAATTGGCAACACCCCCTGCCTTGTCAGCCCCCACCTCGTACACCCCATGTCAATCCAAGGGGATGCAGAACCAAAGTCCCACGTGATGTGAGGGGAGGCGTAACTGAGCTCATCCCCAACCGAGGCTCTCACTCATCTCATCTCTGATAAGAAAAGCAAGCATCCGAATGGAACCCCATCCAAATAGTGGGGGGGTCCCAATTTTACCCCAAAAAAGGCCTGGCAAGGTTAGCATCGGCAAAGTACAAGTCATCCATAAAGGGTGGAAACAAGGATAATATTATTTATTATCCTTTAAATATTAAACATAATATAAATATTTAAATATAAATATCTAAATATTAAATATAAATATCTAAATATAAATATCTAAATATTAAATATAAATATCCTTTAAATATTAAATATTATTTATTATTCCTTATCGTAAGAAGCTATCCTTGAAGACATAGCTAGATTCACCTGTTTCCAGACTTTATGGACACCTTGTATATATTTTTAAATTCTGAATCTCTAAGTACATTTCCTGAAAGTTCTTTCTATATTATATGATAAATTTCTCTGCAAGATTCACCTCTATTTCTTTTTCTTGTAAAAAGTATTTTTCTTGTTTTTTTCTTTTTTCTTTTTGAGACAGGGTCTCACCCTGTCACCCAGGCTGAAGTGCAGTGGCACGATTGCAGCTCACTGCAATCCCAACCTCCTGGGCTCAAGCGATCCTCCCACCTCAGCCTCCTGAGTAGATGGGACTACAAGTGCACACTCACCTAATTTTTGTATTTTTTGTAGAGACGAGTACTCGCTATGTTGCCCAGGCTGGTCTCAAACTCCTGGGCTCAAGTGATCTGCCCGTCTTGGCCTTCCAAAGTAACCCTATTTCTTTCACACCATTCCTCCGAGCAACAGAGGATAGTTTGGGCAGGTTCCCAAATACACTGAGGTGGAGTCTGCGAGTAGTTGGAGAGGGAGGACAGCTAGGATTGCAACATACTTTTCATTATGGTGTCTAGACAGAAGCAGGTCTCAAAGTTGCAGAAGAAGAGAAGGCAAAGTACCATATCCCAGGGCACCAAACACTGTCTAATCCCCTCACCCGTGAGAGTAGCTGGCCTGAGGCCTGCAGGGTGTCCTGTAAGAACAGCTCCTGCTGGTGCCTTCAAGGGTCTTGCCAGGTGCAGGAGTCCAGGAGTCAGTCACTTGGGGAGCAGCAGATGAGGGCTACCCCAGTCCCTAGCCATTGCAGGCCACACTGTCATCTCCAGCCTGAACCGATGCACTAAAACCAGCACTTGCTTCACATTCATGGGAATTGACATATGGTATAATTTTTTTTTTTTAATCTTCCAAGTTCCCAAGGCAGCTTTGACGTGAATATTAATACTAACATAATTTTATGATGATTAGAGAACACAATTAGGGGCTATTAATAATGACACAAATAATGACATTTAAGGCCTCATTTTAATTTGAGTAATATTCAGTCTGGTGGTATTTAAACAGCTCTGTCTAGCACAATTAGTATAGTACTGGGGTGCAATCACTTTTCACAGAATCCGTCAGTCCCACCTCACCAACACACCTCCACGGCAAGGGAGACAGATGCAGGACCCTGCCCCACACCTGAGACGCACTCAGAGACAGCCTTCTGCTGCAGCCTTGACTTGGCCCCCAGGGATAGGTCTTTCGGACAGAGGACGTTGTGCAGAGATTTCAAGAGTCTAAATTGGGAAAGAGTGCTGGTGGCTGGATTGAAGTTCGCTAAGTTGTCCGTTGTTCCAACCATAGGTACCACATCTCCCCAAGAAGGTGGAGGAACAGTGTGGGTTTCCATTTCCAGCTTCCCTTGGCTAAATCCTACTTGACCTGCAGAACATGGCTCCCCACTGAGTCCCACAAGCCCCCCCAAGCCCTCATCTTCTGCAGCATCATTCTAGGCTGGCCACAGAGTACCGTACACTCAAGTGTAGTGATCTGTTTACTTACCCATCTTCCCAGCAGGCTGCTCAGTCTTGGAGGGGTGAGGCTGTGTCTTATCTGCCTTTAAACCCTCAGCTCACCAGTACATAGCTGGCTCTCAATCAGTGCTTGTTGAATGACTTAACAGCAAAATGACAGCAGGTTCTGCCTTGCACCCATGGGGCGTGTGTTGAGGCTGGTGTACTATTATGGCATTTCACTCTCAGAGCTCTAAACTGCGTCTTCGTTTTTGTTGTGTGTTGTTTCTTTTTTTAGAGATAGAGCCTTGTTCTGTCACCCAGGTTGGAGTGTAGTGGTGCGTTCACAGCTCATTGTAACCTTGAACTCCTGGGCTCAAGCAGTCCTCCCACCTCAGCCTCCCAAGTAGCTGTGACTAAAGGCATAGGCATGCACCACCGTACCTAGACTTTTTTTTTTTTTTTTTTTTAAGAGATGGCTGGTCTCAAATTCCTGGGCTCAACTGCTTCTCCCACCTCAGCTTCCCAAAGTGCTGAGATTACCGGTGTGGTCCAAATTGCATCTTTTGGGTGTTTATGACCAAAAGCAAACATGTGGGAAATGGCTAGGCTGGTTGAGGAGGTGCACAGTAAGGAAATATCTGTGAACTGTGAGACTTCGTGGTTAAAAACCAGTGGCCCTTAAGACTTAAATAACCCAAGATCCTTAACCTGTGCGTTCACCAACTGGGGGAAACATACCCTAGTTGCATGATATGTTTTGCAGTTGTAGACTACATTCTTTATGAAGAGAATTAGCAGATAAGCCTGGACTAGAAACTAGGTTTTCTTCCCATTCAGGTCTCTAGAGTAGAGAGGAGAAACTGAAATAGCAAACTTCCTGATAAGTGAGGATTATAAATGAAGAAAAAGGAGGAGGAGGGTAAGGAGGAAGACGATCGGAGAAGGGTGGGAAGGAGAAGGGAGGAAAAAGGTAAAGGAGGAAGTGGGGAGGAAGAGGAAGAAGAAGGAAAGCTATTTGTTGAGCGTTTTTCATGTGCCAGGCACTTCAGTACATAACACCCATTATGTTCTTTGGTCCTCGAAATAATCCTAGGAGATATATACTATTATTATTCTCACTTCACCAACGATGAAGCTCAAGTTTAAAGAGGTTAAAGTAACATGCCTGGCCACACGGTAGCATGAAGCTGGGCCAGGCTTCAAGCCTAAGTCTGTCTGATTCCAGAGCCCAAATTGTGACCACCCACTGTACTAGGACAGGTGACAGAGAAGGATTAGGACAATGTGGGATGCTTATGTCACAGGATAGGGAAGGCCACCTGCCAAGTGGATATGACAGATGAGGCAGCTTGCTGATGTCCCTGCCACCTAAGGACCCTGTGAAGTCTGCAGGGGAAGAATGAAAATCCACTGGCCAAGGGCCAGCGCAGGGAGCCCTAGAGCTGATGAGGGCAGGAGGCTGGCCCCCTAGAAAGGGTGGCACTAGACATACCCAACAACAGGGTTGGCGGGTGGCCAACCTCAGCACCGGCTGACAGTGTTTTGGCAGAGGCCAGCGAGAGTGCGGAGGCTGGGGCAGGGTCCGCGAGCAGCAGGGGAAGTTAAGTGGAACCCTTTCTGGGTAATTGACTCTGTCTGCCCATAGGACCCCCTGCCAAGCCCAGGCAGGCCCGGCCTGACATGCTGCAACCTGTCTGAAGTCTGTTCTGCAGAGGCAGAGCGCCTGGTTGACAGCAGGCTGGTAATTTTGTTATAAGACTCACCCCTTCAGTTGCAAGCTCCTTTTGTCTGAATCCCTGATGCAGAACTCAGGGAACCATCTGAATGTACACCAGTGGTGGCAGCAACAGCCGCAATGTGGCCAACAGGCAGGATGGGGGCTGGGGGCTCCAGGCTGAGCCCCCTGGAGGGTGAGATGGGGGCTCCCCCTACTCACCAGCAGCCATCTCAGCAAGCTGGTACCCACCCACAGTGCCACGTGCCCACTATCAGACAGGGGCAGAGAGTGCAGAAGGGCACTGGGTCCCACACCAAGGGATTCTTGTGGCAATAGGAGGCCTTGAAAGCCCCAAAGCTGGTCACTCATCTGTTTTCTCCTTCCAGGGCACAATACATATTTTCTACTGCCACTGGTTACCATCCCTTAAATCCTTCCCTCTCTTCTCTTAGTCCACACAGCCTGGAATTCTGCCCATCCATCCCTTACACTCAGCCACCTCAAGGAACAGCAGGAAATATCACCTGCTTTGACAGGGAACCAGGATTCGAATGCCCTGACCATGAGGGGAAGCAGTTGCAGAGGGCATGCAGGGGCTAAGCAAGGGGCACAGAGGAGGTGCAGGCACAGTAGTCAGGGGCAGCACGGAGATGTGGCTTTGTGGGACCCAGGAGGGGCAAGAAGCAGGGCAGCCAGCCAGAAACAAGTCCAGTGTCAGGCTGGGCTGCCGTTCTCCGGCCTCCTCTTTAGGCTCTGGGGTTGCTTTTCATTTTTGTTTAACATGTGTTTAAACTGAACTTTTCTTCTCTTCTCCACTCACCTGCAACTTCTCCTAGTGCCCTGAGCTCTATGACTAACACGGCTCTTCTCCCAGCTGAGTTATCTGGGGCCATTCCTGAACCCACCTCAGCTGCCAATCAGAGTTAGAGTTGCACTGATTTCACCCCCCAGGGACAGTGGGGTGCCATCTACAGGGGTACCATTGTTTCCAGTCTAAGTTAGGTCCTTCCACCCTCTTTCCTAGACTAATACAATAGGCTCCTAACTTACTCCCAGGCCTTCTATCTGTTCCCTCTTACCTGCTATATCAGAATTACATTCCCAAAGGGTAAAAATTATACCCAATTAGCTGGGTGTGCTGGTGCATGCCTGTAGTCCCAGCTACTCAAGAGGCTGAGGCAGGAGGATCAGTTGAGCCCAGGAAATCAAGGTGGCAGTGAGCTATAATCACACCACTACACTCCAGCCTGGGCAACAAAGTGAGACCCCCATCTGTATATAAATAAACAAATAAATAAGTAAATAAATAAAATAAGTTTTAAGAAAAGTATCCCCAACATTTACAAAGAGCTTACTATATGCCAGGCATTAGTCCAAGCACTCCTCACGTGTTACTTATTTGATCTGTACAACTCAGTGCAGTCAGGACTATTTATCATTCCCATTTTCCAGAGGAGGGAAGTGAGGCACAGGGAGAGTAAATAATTTGCCCAATGTTACGTAACTATGAAATGATCGAGCCAGGATTCAAAATCTGTACACTTCTTCTTAAGTCAAGAGTAGCAATGATCACATTACACCCACTCCCTTCTCAAAACGTTTTAGGATCTCACCACCACAAATCCCAGCTCCTTAGCATCCCACGCCTTCAAATCTCTATTCTAACACCTCTTCCTGCTTGGTGTAACCCTCTCTGCCCTCCCCGCACTCCAGCTGAAGGTGCTATGTTTTCTTCCCCAAGTACTAACAGCCTTGGTGCCTTTGTTCTGTGTTCCTTCTCCCTGTGACACCCTTCTGCTACCTGCCTACATTCCCCTCTTCTCATCTCCCACCCCAGCCAAAAGCCTGTCTTTGTCCCTGTCGAACTCCTCTTAGGAGAGCTGTTTGTTCTGGTGGCAAGCACATAGGCCTGAGAAACACCGGGTTAACACACTCACTCTCGTTATTGGCTGTGTCACCTTGAAAAAGCAAATTCACGGCCGGGCACGGTGGCTCATGCCTGCAATCCCAGCACTTTGGGAGACTGAGGCAGGCAGATCACGAGGTCAGGAGATCAAGACCATCTGGGATAACACAGTGAAACCCCATTTCTACTAAAAATACAAAAACAAAACAAAACAACAACAACAACAAAAAAAAAAAAAACAAAGAAAAATTGGCCGGCCATGGTGGTGGGCGCCTGTAGTCCCAGCGACCTGGGAGGCTGAGGCAGAATTGCGTGAACCCGGGAGGTGGAGCTTGCATCTCCAGTGAGCCGAGATTGCATCACTGCACTCCACACTGGGCGACAGTGCGAGACTCTGTCAAAAAAAAAAAAAAGAAAGAAAGACAGAGAGAGAGAGTGCGCGGGTGAGGAGGGGGAGGGAGGGAGGAAGGAAGGAAGGAGCAAATTCACCATTCTGAGCATCAGTTTCACTGCCTATAAAAAGGGGATGATGATAACAGTACTTATTTGCAGGAGTTGTTGGAAGGATTAAAAGAAGTCATTTGGGAAAAGCACCATCTCCTGCTGGACTCTCAATCAAGGTCAATGTTCTTTCCCTCAGTGTCCTCCTGCATAGCATGTATCACTGTCTCCCGGACGTTTTAGCTGTTTGAGTCCTCCAGGAAACTGTAAGTTACTTAAAGGCAGGCATTATGTCCTGTTACATTCTGAAGTCCCCTGAATGCCTTACTGAATACCAGATATTGCTGCTCTTCAATAAATATTTTCTGGCCAGGTGTGGTGCATCATGCCTGTAATCCCAGCATTTTGGGAGGCCAGGGTGGGCGGATCACCTGAGGTCAGGAGTTCGAGACCAGCCTGGCCAACATGGTGAAACCCCGTCTCTACTAAAAATACAAAAAAAAACTAGCCTGGTGTAATCCCAGCTACTCAGGAGGCTAAGGCAGGAGAATCACTTGAACCTGGGAGGTGGAGGTTGCAGTGAGCTGAGATTGCGCCACTGTACTCCAGCCTGGGCGACAGAGGGAGACTCTGTGTCAAAAAAAAAAAAAAAGTTTTCTGTTTGAATCTATTTAAATGCTTGCCCAGTGTTAGCAAGTTAGAGAGAGGATTTATGTACCAAAGAAAGTGGATGCAGTTAACCTCTGCATTCCCTTCAACCTTGAAAGACTAGAACTTAACTGTCCTCCCACTAAAGAGAACTTGTGCAAAACACAGAACTCTTTGCCTATCTTATTCTCAGTGTCACCAGTAATGTCAGCTTGAGGTCACGCTGACTCTTCAAATCTGTTTCTAGCCCGTCCCATTTTTCTCCTCCACATTATTTTTTCCAGGGTCCTGGCATTTCCAGTCCACACCAGGAAGCTGAAGTTCTCCGGCAGCCCCAAACCACGACTGCCGCTGGTGGAAAAGTCAACCCGGCAAATAGAAATGTCACTCAATCATTTCCCCGCACTTTCCTCCCGTTGCCCTTCCCCACCGCATATAATGAGAAACTTTTTGCCCAAATATTGTTTGAATTTCAAATACACAATTTCCCTGGGGGTGACCAGATGAAAAGAGAAATCTGGTTTGCAACATAAGACCTCTATGCGGAAGTCGCATTGAGCGAACACCGAAACTAAATTTTTATTGAGCTCCTTGAAATGACAGGAGCACATCAAGGCAACCAAGCTACTTTTTCACTGTGGTATGCTTAAATTATTTTAAGGGAGCACAAAGGAAGCACCCCTCAAGGGGGGAGAAAAGAAGGAAAGGACTTTAAATGCAGTGCGCAAGATGGTAAATCTGCTCATAGTATCTCATCCATTCCTAGCTGGGCTTCTTAACTGGGGGGAGGGGGGTCCTAGGAGCCCCTAGGGCAATGATTCTCAACCCTGGCTGCTTTAGAATCTCAATCCTGGCTGCATTAGAATTACCTGGTACATTTTAGGAGGGGGGGAGGGAACACTAATGCCCAAACCCCACCCTGAACAAATTAAATGAGAATATCCATATATAAGGCCCAGATCTCAGAATTTTATTAAAAAGTCTGAGATAATTCAAATGTGCAACCAGGGTGGAATGTGTACACAGACTTGGAGGATGTCACTCCCCTGAAGTAGCAGGTACATTTTTGTATGCATGAGAATATGTGTGTTTTGCTGGGGGTGAGGGGTCATAACTTTCAGACAATTCTTGAAAACATCTGCAACTCAAAACAGGTCTTAATAATAGGTCTGCAGCTTGGTGTCTCGGGTTCCTTCCGGCTGGAAAATGATGCACATCTAAGATTTGGTTATTAAGGGTTAGATGTTAATGGGCAAGAAAAAGGCAGGTCTCTGGTTCCTGGAGGAATGACCCTTGTTGATCTGGATCCCAGGTGGCAAGAAGCTGTCAATGAGGGACCAGGGAGACTAGTAGGGGATAAAAGATCCACCGAAAAATAGAGTGATGTGTTCTTGCAGGGAAAAACTCGGAACTCAGTGCAATTTATGATTTAGGCAGCCCTGCCTGTGACTCAGCTGACAGCTGTGCCCAGCTTGGCCTCTGAATCTGGACACCAGAAGCCAAGTCTACAGAGAGGGATGACTGCCCAGGATCTCTTATTCTGGGAGCTCCATATTCATGGCTGATCAGTGCACTTCATAAAACTGGCCTGAGCACCAGCTTCTAAGTGTACATTGAGGGACTGGAGGGAGGCAGCAGGCAGAGGGTGGGTGAAGAGGAAGGTCCAAGCCTCTGAATAGTGTCCACAAGACTAGAGAAGCCCCTTGGAGCCTGCAGCACTCTCAGAACTTAATTTCAATAAATCCAGAGGAGGCTTAAGGTTTGTGCGAATATCTAAACTGTGCTGCCAGCTAAAGGAGGAAGGGGTAGGGAGGGAAAACGGTCTGTTCCTCAGCCCCCAGCAGCGCTCCCTGGGCACCGGAGGCCACTCTGTTGTGAACATCACTGGCCCCCCTCCTCTTACCCACCAAGGGCCTGGTTGGATCTCTGAATTTGGGCTCTGCCAGCATCAGCCAGGCCCGCCTGTAGCAGCACTATAGCACTACCCCTGCCAAAAGGCAAGAGGGCCAGCCTTGGGGCTTCCCAGCCCCAAGTCAGCTGCCTAAGTGCTCAGCCCTGCTCATGAAAGGGCCCCCTCTTCCTCTCTTTTCAGCCCTGTGCTCTAATTTATCCTCCCCTTTGATAACCAACTCCAAACACATTCAGCCGAGGCCGGGCCATCAGTGCACAAAGGCCTGTGCTCTCCCGGCTGAATGCAGCACTTCACTCTTGGGGGGATTTCTATAGAAGGCGAAATCCACCAAACAAGCTATTACACTTAAATCAGACAATGCCCGAGGTGACGGCGAGGAGACCAGCGTTAATGACTCAGCTAGCAGCGGGCTTCTCTATTTTATAGCTCTACCACAGCATGAGAGAGCAACCCGCTGCCCTTCCCAGCCTCTGCCAGATCCGTCTCCTCCTGCTCCGGGACTAGAAAGTTGACCCGCCATGTCTGCTGGTTCTCTGAATCCTGAGGGTGAATTCCCCCTAGGCCCACTTAGACTCACTCCTGATTCCCTCTTTGCCTCAGAAAAAGAATGGAGGAGTGAAGTCCTGTCTGTCCCCTTCTCTCTCTTTCATTCCAAAGATGAGGAAACCATGGTAACTGTTGACAGTCACAGAGTCGGCTGGTGATACAGCCAGGATTAGAACCCTTGTCTCTCATCTCATTCAATTAATACAAGAACTAATATAAAATAGATGGTGCATGTAAAGTACTTAGCATAGTTTCTGGCATACCCAAATACTCAATAAATATCAGCTGCTGTTACTTGTAGAGGCATCACTTTATACAGTTTATTTATTTTTATTTTTATTTTTTTGAGACAGGTTCTCACTTTGTCACCCAGGTGAGACTGCAGTGGTGCAAACATGGCTCACTGCAGCCTCAACCTCCCATGCTCAAGCAATCCTCCCACCTCAGCCCCTCAAGTAGCTGGGACTAGAGGCGCACACCACCACACCTGGCTAATTTTCATATTTTTTGTGGAGATGAGGTTTTACCACATTGCCCAGGCTGGTCTCAAACTCCTAAGCTCAAGCAATCTACCTGCCTTGGCCTCCCAAAGTGCTGCGATTACAGGCATGAGCCACCGCACCAGGCCTTATATAGTTCATTCATCTGTTTATGGAGTGCCTGTCACGCGGCAGGCAGTCTGCAGGGTGCCTGGCATAGAACAGTGAGCATGACAAATCCTGCCCTCCTGGAACTTACCTTCTAATGTGAGATTCAAACAGGTCAACAGGCAGATGCAGTACAGAGTGGTAGGCCATAGAATAGTGAAAGTAATGGGTGCTTCAGGAGGTCAGAGGAAGGGCATCTAATACAGACTTTGGGGCTCAGTGAGAGAACTGGTGTCTCACTGAGACTGAAGGCAATGGGTCAAACTTAACCAGGGGAAGGCAGGTTGGAATAAAGGGGATGAATTGGGGTAGATAGAGATTTCTAGGAGGAGGGAATAGTCGAATGTGCAAAGGTGAATGACAGCAAGATGAATTTAAGGAAATGAAAAAAGTCAGTAGGCCAAGAAGATTGGGTAAGATGGGGCGAGGACACAGTGGCACAGGGAGGGAGGCCAATGGTCAAGAACAGAGGCACAAGTCATCTCGTGAGGTCTGTGGTGAGCCATAGAAAGGAGCCTGGACTGTATCCTAAGGAGTAAGGGAATAAGATCCAAGAACACAGGACCTACTGTGGAAACTGGATTGGAGAGCAGCTGCCGTGAGACCAGGGAGCAGGTCCAGGCACCACATTACTTGGTTCTAATCTTGACTCACCAAATAAGGCCCCCCATTAAGACAACTCATGAAGGGGAAATAAGTGGAAGAAAGACAACTACAGCCTCAGAAGCCAAGAGATAGAATAATGGGTTTGGTTTCCCTGGCCACTTGAGTCATTATCCAAAAAGCCTTTGGCACCATGCAGTGAGATCAAATTCTCTTCCACCAACCAGATGTGTGAATTTCGGCAACCTCCATTTTCCCATCTGTACAATGAGGACAGTTTACCAAGTCATCGATAAACTGCCTTACAGTTCTCACATTCTATGCTTTCATGACTTGAAATATGTATCACATATTTTCATTCTAGGATGCCTCGTTTTGCATTTTAATGTTTATAAAACCAGGACAAAATGATTCTCATTTTAAAATAGAGCAGACACAGTTCATCAAAATCAGGTAACCTGCACAATAATCAAAGACATTTCCTCTTCCGGGTTCTCACCATCGAATCCAAGCAAGGATCAGCTTTGACACCAACCAGGAAAAGTTGCTTGGGAGCTGCATTCCTGAACGGCTCCAGCCTTTCTGAGCTGCCTGTGCACAGACCCATGGTCTTCAGGAGACCCTCTTTCCCAAGCCCTCTGCCCTCAGGCCTGCAGGGGTAAAGTTTTGCAGAAAGCTACAAACATCTCTCCCTTCCCAGCAGCTCTGGCAGCTGCTGAGGTAGAGGCCCAAGCTCCAAGGGTTTTGGGCAGGTGAACAAAACAATAAATTCAGGCTGGTGTGGGAGAAGGAAAAAAAAAAAACACCTCAGAGCTGTGTCTGGCTGGAAAATGCTCTCCATCCTGTGGCTTTAGGACACAGGCAGCATCGCATCCAGAGGCGCACAGCTGCATGGAACAATTCAAAAATTGCCTTGTTGGACTACAACGTGCCAATTTTTCAAATCTAGAGCCATTTTCACTATTACAGTGTGTGCAGTCTAAGCCGGGAGAATTTTCTTCTGGGAGGGAAAATTGATTCCGAGGTTACCATTAACCCCCATTATCACAGCACGCCCCATTCCAAAACTATTCTTGGGAACCAAGGGGGCTAGAGGAAGCTATGGAGGCCCATGGCGAGGTTGGTGCCCAACATCACAGGTGCTAACAGCCAAAGTCCATTAGTCCCCATGTCTCAGAAGGGCATGAAAGTGAGTGAGATGGAGAAGGGGAGAGAGAGAGAGCATAAAATAATCGGTGGCCAGGTGTGGCAGCTCACAGCACTGGTAATCCCAGCATTTTGAGAGGCCAAGGTGAGTGGACAGTTTGAGCTCAGGAGTTCGAGACCAGCCTGGGGAACATGGTGAAACCCCATCTCTACAAAACAATACAAAAATTAGCCGGGCATGGTGGCATGCACCTGTAGTCCCAGCTAGTCGGGAGGCTGACATGGAAGGATTGCTTCAGCCCAGTAGGCAGAGGTGGCAGTGAGCCGAGATTGCACTACTGCGCTGTAGCCTGGGTGACAGAGCAAGACCCTGTATCCAAAAAAAAAAGTAAAAAGAAAAAGAAAAGGAGGAACTGTAGCCTGGGTGACAGAGCAAGACCCTGTAAAAAAAAAAAAAAAAAAGTATCTGGGCATGTGTTTTCCCAAGAATTCCTAGGCTTTGGAAGTTTCCCCGCATCCCTCACTTCATTTGTATGGGTTGGGAACTTGGGTGAGCCGAACAGCAGGAACCAAGGCTAACACCTGCATAAGACTCTTTTCATTTTGACATGAAATCCTCCCTGGTAACCGTCCTCTCCAGCTGGGGCCAGAGCCTGGTAGAGGAATGTTCCCCAGGAGCTGACTTAAAGGCTGCCCATCCCATTTTCATTCCTATACCCAGCTGCTCTGGGCCCAGGTGCGGGGATCCAGGGGCAGAAGGCTGCTGGCTTGTCCACTCCAGGTGCTATATATGGCAAATCACTCCAACCCATTCTAAGCACAGTCAAGAGCCTTTATTATGGCGTGTGCTATGACCTCCACCTTGCCAAACCCACCAGCCCAGCCAAGAACGCAGTGGAGACAGTGGCTGCTGCAAAACAAGGAGAGAAAGATAGCTGTGTGGACAAAGGAGGCAGCAGGTGACCTAGGAGAGGAGCACAGCCACTGATCTCACCATCTTTACCTTGTCATGACATGGCAGTCGGTACTGGTCTTGAACCTAGGAAGCCCAAGTCTGAATTCTGAGTTGACCTTGGACTAATTACTTACTCTCTCTGAGCTTGTTTCTCTTCCTATGGTCTGGAAGTAAAAATAAACACCTAGCAAAGATGTTGTCCACATTAAATGACATAATGTGGGAAAGAAGTGACAAATAATGGTTGTTCAACAAATATCAAATAAAGATATGATATATATTGTATTGTCCCTGTGAATACAATGTAATACAATACTTCAAGTGGCTCAGCCTTCATGTATAAATATATTTAATAAATTAGTTAATTATGAGAGGAATTGGATACATACAGTATATATCAAATATATATATATGAAAGAAACTCAGCATCCATTCTATTTTTTTAATTTTTATTATTTTATTGTTATTTTTTTGAGAGAGGGTCTCCCTCTGTTGCCCAGACTGGACCGCAGTGGTGTGATCACAGCTCACTGCAGCCTTAACCTCCTGGGTACACGCAATCCTCCAACCTCAGTCAAGTAGTTGGAACCACAGGCGCACACCACCACACTATACTTATTTATTTGTTTGTTTGTTTGTTTATTTTGTAGAGATGAGGTCTCCCTATTTGCCCAGCTTGTGTCAAACTCCCAAGCTCAAGTGATCCTCCAGCCTCAGCCTCCCAAAGTACTGGGATTACAGGCATGAGCCACCACGCTGAACCCTAGCATCCATTCTAAAATGTGTCTCTGTTGTTCATACAAGACAGATTCACTGTCCTTGGCACAAGGGTTTGCTTCAGATTCTGGGTATTGTGGCTACATCACTGGCTAGCTCTGAACTGTAAAAGTTCCTCCGGCCTGCCCTCATCCCTTCTCTAGGACCACCAATAAATAAGCCCTCCTCCTCTTCTCCGGAGATGCCACCTGCACACATGGCTGACCTCCTCTCCTCCCTGGAGTGGCCAGTCTTCCAGAAGTGTATTGCAAAGGAAGGCCTTGACGACTTGGAAGTACTGGAGAGGAATGCACTCCAATTCAGCCCAACATTGAAAGCATCTGCCAGTGCTGGGCCCTGGGGCACAAGATGAGCAACCTAAGGGTTGCCAGGCAAGCGCAGGAACCAGATACACACACAGCTCATTCGAACAATAGGTGAGAGAGGGCAGGCGCGCCAGGAGGAAGCCGGACAGATGGGGTTCATGCGGAAAGAGGCCCAAGGAGGGCGCCGCCAGGAGTGGACACAGCCGTGGCTTCCGTGCCTGCGGACACTGGGAAGTTGACCTCTCTTAGTCACCGGGTGATTTGTGCAGGAGGGGAGGGGTGGGGAGCTCAGGGCTAAGTGCTGACCGGACGTCCCTGTCAACACAATGTTCCGCCTGGCCGGGCCTTCATATATAAAGATATTTAATGAATTAGTTAATTAATGAGAGGAGTTTGATTGATAGATCATATGGCGCTCGCAGCAGGGTGAGTCTGACCCCGATATCGCCGCCTCGGCTGCAATCCGTCCCCCTCATTGGTCGGGAGAGCGCGGTCGCTCCGGCAATTTGCATGCATTTAATGTAGCTCTTTAATAGGATGTAATGTTAGCGAAAGCCAAAAGCGCAGCAGCTGTAACTTAAAAGACAGCCCCATTACTGCAAGCCTTATAATTAGGGTAAGAGGGAGACTCGGTCTGCCATATGTTAAACTCTTTTGAGGTTAATAGCTCTGTAAGATTTTTGCAATTTAAAAAAATTACACTTGAAGGATGATGACAAGGCTCATCAATGAAGCGCCTCTTCACTGGAGGGAAGGGACAGAAGGATCCCATGTCCCCCAACGTCCCCTTCATTGGGGACACGGCGAGGTGGCCCCTGTCCTCCCGCAAGTCGCCCAGACTCCCTTCTTTCTTTCCTCTCTGCACCAGCTTCCTCCACCCGGCCCCACTGGCGCAAAGCTGCTCTCTCACTCCGTGGAGTTGGATCTCGCCCCCCGCCCCCCGCAGTCTCTGCTTCCGCAGGTCCCCGGCATCCGGCCCACGGAGGGCTGGCGTAAGGCGCTCCAGCGCGCGCCCAGGACCACGGAGAAGCGCCGCGCGTGCTTACCTTGTAAAGTCGCAGGCAACTCCAGAGCAATTACGGGTCCCCGCAGGTTACCTGGCGCTGATTGCACAGCCGGGGCCCGAATCAGGGAACACGCAGCAGGCACTGCCCGGGGGAGGGAGAGGAGAGGAAATCTCCGGGAATTTGCTTGGTAATTACCTGGCACAAGGCCCTGGAGGTGTTTGCCCCCTCTGTGCTAGAGCCCACGCGGCTAAGGGACGCGACGGCGGTGTGGAGCCTGGTCCTGGGCCTGGGGGAACCGAAGCCGGCAAATGGACCCTGGAGCGCTGGCCCCTGTGTCCCAGCTGTGACATGTAACAGGAAGGCCTCCCGCCCGCTCCCCGCGAAGAGCCCAGCTGCACCCTCCTGGTCTCTGGTGTCTTTCTCGAGTGTCCCTTCCCCGTGACCCGAGAGCACCGGGTGGGGGGCGGTCATAGGGGAGTCGCTGTAGAGACGGGAGATGGTCTCTGGAGACTGGAGCAGCCCCCTGCCGCAGGGTCCCCTCCCACGGTCTGTGCTCGGTGGGGGAGCAGGGGAGAGCCGCCTGCTAGGCAGATTCTCTCCCCCAGGAGTTCTGTCTCCTGTGTCCTTCCCCTGCCCCTGGCTCCCTTGCGGAGCGCGTGGGTGTTGGACCAAATTTCTGATGACAGACACTCCAGACAAAACAACAAGGGATTGACAAAAAGAAATCCCTCTTATTTTTTTTAAAAGGGGCCCTTGTTAGAAGGAAACTACAGGACCAGTAAAATTACTACTAATTGCACAATTATCTGATTATCTCTGGTACCAAAAATACATGAGATCCTTTCTGCCTCCCAGCTACTTAAAGAATTCTCAGGGACACTTCTTGGGGAAGCAGACAGGTCGCGCTTGTCAAAACCTGGAAAGACCAAAGGATATAAGGAAAGGGGATGTATGGGTGAGGATGGCAAAGGGAATCACATTGTAGATCTTAGAGAGTAGAAGAAAAAGTTTAGAACAGGCTGGGAAAGAAATGGAATGCAGGAGAGAGTGCGGCAGAAGAGGGTTATGGCCATGAATTACATAAATCACAGCTAAAAGAGCTTATGAGATCATTTAATTCTAACGTTATACCTATTCTGAAGGTGAGATCCATAGAGGTTAGGCCACTTGTCCAAGGACTTAGGAGCTGGAAGGTGTGGAGGGATAAGGGTGAACTGGTGGTGGAGCTGGAAGGTGTGGAGGGATGAGGGTGAACTGGTGGTGGAGCTGGAAGGTGTGGAGGGATGAGGGTGAACTGGTGGTGGAGTGGCTCAGCGCATTGGGTCACAGCTGTAATCCCGGTATTTAAGGAGGCTGAGGCAGGAGGATGGCTAGAGCCCAGGAGTTCAAGGCTGCAGTGAACTATCATTGTGCCACTGCACCCAAGCCTGGGCAACAGAATGAGACCCTGTCTTTTTTATTATTTTTTTTTTTTCAGAGACAGGGTCTTACTTTGTCATCCAGGCTGAGTGCAATGGCACGATCTTGGCTCACTGCCACTTCTGCCTCAGGGCTTAAGTGATCCTCCCACCTCAGTCTTCCAAGTAGCTGGGCTTACAGGTGTGTGCCACCATTTCCTGCCAATTTATTTGTGGTTTTTTTGTAGAGGCGGGGTCTGCCTGTATTGGCCAGGCTGGTCTCAAACTCCTAGGCTCGAGCAATCCTCCCACCTCAGCCTCCCAAAGTGCGGAAATTACAAGTGTGAGCCACCTAGCCTGACAGACAGACCCTGTTTCTAAAATAGAAAGAAAGAAAACATAATGATAAAACAATAAAATTAGGCTATCTTCTACACCCTTACTGCCTTTTTGGGACAGAGATAATGGTCAGTTTCTGTGGTCAAGGTAGAAGAAACCTTTGTATTATACATCTTGATATAAAATGCTACCTACTGGTAGCTACTAAAAGTGAACACAACACAACAGCAATGGCTAACTTTTGTTAGTGCTCTGTGGTTTCTAAAGCATTCCCATCTGCTTTCTCACATAATTCTCTCTCCTATGCTGTTCTGTCAGTATCCTCCATTTTCAAATGACTTAAGCAAGACTTAGATGGTTAGGAAGGAGAGGATACTAGGAGCTGGTTAGATGAGTGGATAGGCAGAGGCCAGCCTCTGTTCCCCTGAGAGGCTGCCTAAGTCTCTAATGTGGTTTGGATCTGTATCCCCACCAAATCTCATGTTAAATTGTAATCCCCAGTGTTGGAGGTGGGGTCTGGTGGGAAGTGATCGGATCATGAGGGTGGATTTCTCGTGAATGGTTTAGCACCATCCCCATGCTGTTCTCATGATAGTGAGTGAGTTCTTTAGTTGGTTAAAAGTGTGTGGCACCTTCCCACTCTCCAGCTCTCTTGCTCCTGCTCTGGCCATGTGGCATGCCTGTTTCCCCTTTGCCTTCGGCCATGATTGTAAGTTTCCTGAGGTCTCCCCGGAAGCTGAGCAGATGCCAGCATCATGCTTCCTATAAAGCCTGCAGAACTGTGAGCCAACTAAACCTCTTTTCTTTATAAATTGTCCAGTCTCAGGTATTTCTTGATAGCAACGTGAGAAGGAACTAACAGCCTCTCACAACTTCTCCCCAGAAGTCTCACAACATGTCATGGGAACACCTAAAGTTCCAGACCCAGCATCTTTGCAGTGTATCTCAGAGCCCTCCCTGGGGAGAGGAGCCAGGGTTTGAGGGATTTCACTACTTGGGATGGACAGAATGTATATAAGGGGCTGTATACATGAAGCTTGGTTACGTGATTTTCTTTATGTTCATTACTTCTTTTCAGTCAGTGGCTTGGGCGCCTTTTGCACTTGGTTGTGGTTTAGTCATCTGGAGCTACTTTCCCATGGGAAGGTGCTTCTCTTGGCCCACCAGCTTGAAATGTCATTGTTAGGTCACTGGCGACACCTCAGTTCTTTGATGGGAAGAGGTGCTTCCAAGCCCTGCGTGCAAAGTCCATAGTACTTCCTGTTCTCCCTGCCTCCTACCTCATTAACCAATCAGGGTTAGGAGTAGAACTCCTCATAGTGCTCCCCATCCTCCCTGCTGCCACTGCTCAGGAGGGCAGAAGTGCAGAAGCGCCACCTCCATGAGCCTTGGGAATGCCAAGCAGAGTCGAGGGCCACTGAAGCTTCCTAGTGACTCCTTAGCAGTCCAGGCCACTGCTCCATAATCACCACATCCCCACCACGCAGCCCCCTGCAGAGCACCGATGGCTGCTAGAGAATTACCATCCACAGATCAATAGCGGGGCGATTACTGGGCCTTGCACGCAGCCAGCAGGGCTCGCTCTGGAGGAGTGTGGAGACGCATGCAGGAACATAGGTTCCCTTCATTAGGGCAGCTGGACTCCAGGTGAGACCAAAGCAAGGCTAGAGACTCCCAGGATGGGGGCTGGGAGGCTTTTGTGGAGCCATGGCTCTGAACTGAGGAGGAGTAAGAGAGAAGTGAATTGGCCTAAGAAGGCCTCTGCCTATCTGCCTATCTGCCCGGCTAATCAGCTCCCAGCATCCTTTCCTTCTACACACAGCCCACTTAAGAGAAGTTAATGAAAAGTAAACAAACTGATTTTTCCTATCAACTACCCCTTGATAGAAGGTCCCTTGGGCTGAAGAGGTCAATCCTCAGAAAAGCAGGATGTCTGAGGCCAGAGCAGGCACAGAGCTATAGCTTAAGGCTATCTCTTGATAAGAGCTTCTTCAACAAAGGCTGCAGGCTGTAGGGAAGCTCCTTCCCCCAAGACTCAAGCCCTCCATTTATCCATCAAACACCATCCCTGTGATACAGACACTAAGAACAGAAAGACAATCTGACTTATCCTTCCAGGAGTCTATAGTCTTTTAGGAAAAATAGAAACATGACCGCTAGACTTGAAGAATATTAGACATCTCTAAGTTCAACACCCTCAAATTACAGAGGAGAGGAAACAGAGGTCTGGAGACTGAAATGACTTGAGTAAGGTTTCCCAGATTCCAGGGTCTGATCTGCACCGGGTGGCCTGACTCCCACTCCAATGTTCTTCCCACGATGAGGCAGAATGAAGCAGGTGCCAGCCTCTGTTGCCGAGCCTTGCCAGAGAGCCTATCTCCCTTGCCTTTGCCTAGCCCTGACCACCTTCCTCACTGCTTCTTCCTTCCAAATTCAAATGCGTGATTAGCAGCCACTCCCCAATCCCTCCTGCTCAACCAGAGGTTTGGGGTTTCATTTCCAACCAGCAGAGGAATTGATAACATTTAAGTTATTCAAGTTACAAAGAAACATCCTCCTCAATACCATCTGTTCTTGGGGAGGAGAGCCTTGGCCAGGAGAGACATAGAGAAAGTGGGGACAGGAAGAGAGGGGATACAGGTGGGGAAGAAGGATGATGAACCACAGCTGGAGGCCTCCCCTGGTCAATGAGGGGAAGGCATTTCACAATCTGCCTTCTTTGTCGATGAAGATGGGATAGGGTACTCCTTGCTGGTCTTCTAACATACAGGACAAGCTCCCAACTCAGGACCTTTTCATGGGCTGTTCTATCTAGATCCCCCAGATATCAGCACACCTCACTCCTCCACCACCTCTAAGTCTTTGCTCAAAGGGCACCATGTCAGTGGAGAACTACCATGACCTCCCTACTTAAAACTGCAATACCCTTCCCCAGAATTCAGCATTCACCACCCCCCTTACCCTGCTTTCTACTTCTCCCTAACACTTAATGACTTCTAGTTTAGTATTTAACTGATTTATTCATCATGTCTTTTATGTGTTTCACCTCTGCCACTACTAGAAAGCAAGTGTCGAGAGTGCAAGGGTTTTGTGTGTTTTGTTCATCGTACCTAGAATACTGCTGAGCATATAGTAGATGCTCAATAAATATTGGGTCAAGGCATGAATTAAGTAGTGAATCAAGAGTCTTCAGATATGAGGGCTGGGAGAGACCTTGAAGATAAACTAATCTCTAACTCTCAATTTGCAGGTGATGAAAATAAAAGCCAGAGAGAGTAAGAGAGAGTTTTGTAGAGAAGGTGATGTTCAAGCAAGGTTTTCTTTTCTTTCCTTTGTTTTCCTCTTTTGCAACTCTTTCAGTTTGTGCATTTGTTCATTCATTCATTCTTTCACTCATTCATTCAGAAAATATGTATTGGACACTACAACATACTAATCACTGCATAAACATAATATTTAAAATTTAAATTATTAACCATCATAACAATAATTATTATATTTTAATGTAATATTGATCATTTTCTTCCAGGCATCTTGCTAAGCACTTTACATGCATTATTTCATATGAACAACCATACACACTATTATTGGCCTCTATTATTGGCAGATGATAAAATTAAGGCTAAAGATGCTACACGGCCTGCCCTAGCCACACAGCTAGAAAGTAGAGATGAAACCCATGCTGAGGCCTGTTTGACTCCAAACTCTGTGCCATACCACTGCATCTTGTCCCTGCTCCCCACTCTTTCTTTCTCCTTCCCGTCTCTGGGATCAAACCAAATGGCCCAATCGAGGTGGCAGGAGAGTCAGCCAAGGTCACCCCGAGCTGAGCCCTTTTGCGGCTGCACAATCCTGCCACTCCACTGGCTCCCTTGAAGCTACCTCTCCCTGTTCCATCTGCTCTCCTAGTCCCAGCCCCAAGCTCCAAGCCCCATATATGAATGCCGGTATGACTCACAGCACCAAGATCGGTCCCTGGGAAAAAGGACTCATAAAACCTTACAGCAGTGTTATAACGTATTCTTAGCTTTCACAGGCATCCTGGGCGGCCGAAACTGGGCAGATGGGCAGGCCCCATAGACCCAGAATTGATGAGAATCGCTACAACGTTTTTGTGTGTGTGTGTGAAGACAGTACCGTCTTTTAGCTGCCTGATAGGGGAAGGGCAATACAAGAAATGAGCATTTCTTCAGCTCTTTACAGTTTAAAAAGCACTTTCACATGTAATGTCCACCAGATAAGGTAGGTATAATTTCAGAGTCACAGATAAGGAAACCAGCAGAGAGCCAGAACTCAGAATTGGGCTTTCCTTACTGAATTCAGATTTGGTGCTCTGTTCCTGGGACCAGCTGGCATGGTACTAACTCTCAGTGACCTCAGCTACATCTGCCCACAGAGACAGATCCTGGCAGCATCCTCCTCAGGTAAGGGGGCACAGTCACCTAAAGTGGACATTGACACAACCACGGAGTCTCAGTCCAGGCCCTGTTACCAGCATATCCCAGAGCAGCCTCTGAGTACATTTCTGTGACCGACACCCAAGGATAGGGGCTTTTCCACCCACATCCGTGCTGCAGAAGTCCTAGCTTGACTCCTTCACCTCCCTTCATGCTCCCTGACTGTGCTCTACAAGCCATCCCACCTTTCATGTCCAGTGCAGACCCACATTTGTGCCAGGCAAGGGGGCTCAGGGCAATGATGCGGTAACGATGCCTCACAGTTGTAATCACCCACACTATCTCATTTATTTGGATATTTCTGAGTTCCTAATGAAAAAGAAGTAAAGTGGATCTTATCATCCCTGTTTTACAGATGGGGTAACAGGTTCAGAGAACTCAAGCAATTTTTCACATGTCACACAGCTAGTGAGTAAGAGAAACAGGATCTGAATCAGGTATTCTGATTCAACTCCAAGTTTTCCTCTCTTCTCTTCGGTAAGTTTCTGATAGTCCCAGCTTGCCCCTAATTGTTCAGTTTGCCAATATTTCCAGTTCAATGGGTTTCCTGTTTCCTCCCAAATTGAAAGCTGGAGCTGATTCTCTTAGCTACTTTGGTCCAGAATGGGCATTTTTGGGCTTGTGAGTTTTTGAGAGTGTAGCTGAGCAGTATTCCTTACGTATCCATTTCCTTACCACTGACACTAACACCAGCCCCCAGTGAACACAACAGGCACCTCTAAGATCGTCTCACTTAGGCCTAATTGAGGGACCCAGTTAATTCTCCTTCATCCTCCATTTATAGATCACTAGCCATTCCACACAAGAGAACACCTAGCATGGTGTATTAGTCCATTTTCACAGTGCTGTAAAGAAATGCCCAAGACTGGGTAATTTATAAGGAAAAGAGGTTTAATTGTCTCAGAGTTCTGCATGGCTGGGGGGACCTCAGGAAACTTACAATCATGGTGGAAGAGGAAACAGGCACCTCTTACATGAGGCGAGAGAGTGTGGAAATCGCCACTT
This sequence comes from Theropithecus gelada, assembly GCF_003255815.1. Classification (NCBI taxonomy): domain Eukaryota; kingdom Metazoa; phylum Chordata; class Mammalia; order Primates; family Cercopithecidae; genus Theropithecus; species Theropithecus gelada. The sequence continues at coordinate 107,232,523 of NC_037682.1, read as the reverse complement.
ATGAAACCATCAACTCTCGTGAGAATTCACTCACTATCACGAGAACAGCATGGGGGAACCTGCCCCATGATCCAGTCACCTCCCACCAGGTCCTTCCCCCAACACATGGAGGTTACAATTCGAGACGAGATTTGGGTGGGGACACAGCCATACCGTATCACATGATTTCAATGTTCTTTCCCTGGAAACGTCACCATGAGGCTTCTCCCGCACTGGTTCCTTTACGGCACCCAGCTCCTTGTGTGGTAAACAGGACCCTGCACTAATCTGGCCCCTTCCTGCTCCAGGAGCCTCATGTCTCTCTGTGCCTTGCCTCCCACTGTGCCCCAGTCACTAGCACTGCCTGCAGCCTCTCCAGGGACCCGGCTGTCTCATCCTCCTTCCACACTGCTCCCTCCCACCTGGACTGCTCCCCTACATGGAACGCCCTACCCAGGCCTCTTGGCCTGGCAAGTGCCTACTCATCTGTCAGGACACAGCTCAAATGTCACCTCCTCTGTGAAGTCTTTCGTGGTACACACCCCCATCTCCCCTGCCGTAGAAATCCATCACCCCTCCTCTGCACATTAGGCTACTCACTGAGCCCTAATTAAAAAACTAGCTCCCCGCTAGGTCTGAGAGCATTTTGAGAGCAGGAGTACTGTTTTATTTCTCTCATCATCTACAAAGCTTATCACAGAGCTTAGTAAACTGGAGATGCTATATGTGCCCTCACTGAATGTAACAACACATGAACCGATAAACAGTCAATTCTACTTTACCTGTGGAAAGGAAGGAAAGCTACACCAACACGGAGCTTAAAACTTCACCTACGTCTCCATCCACAGATGCCTGGATAAGCAAAATGTGGTAAATAACATACAATGTAATTTTATTCAGGCTTAAAGAGGAAGAATATTCTGACACATGCTACAACATGGATGAAACTGGAGGAACTTGTGCTAAATGAAATAAGCCAGTCACCAACAGACAAACATTATGTAATTCCACTTATATGAGGTACCTACAGTAATCAAATTCAGAGATAGAAAGTAGAATGGCAGTTGCCAGGAGCTGGAGGAAGGGAGTAGTGGGGAGTTGGTATTTCATGGGTACAGAATTTTAGTTTTGCAAGATGAAGAGTTCTGGAAACGGATGGTGGTGATGGTTGCACAACAATATGAATGCACTTAACGCTACGGCACTGTACACTTGAAAACACTTTTTTTTTCTCTCTCTCTTTTTTTTTTTTTTGATGGTGGGGAGGGAGTCTCACTTTGTTACCCAGGCTGGAGTATAGTGGTGCAATCATAGTTCGCTGCATCCTTGAATTCCTGGGCTCAAGAGAGCCTCTCACCCTAGCCTCGCAAGCTGGCATTGCAGGCATGTACCACCATACCTGGTTGATTTTTTTTATTTTTATTTTTTAATGGGTAAGATGGGAAATTTTATGAGATATGTATTATGCCACAATTTTTAAGAATGAAAAATGATTTTCACCTATGTGTCTGAGGTCTTAGAGGGTGTGGGGGTCACCTGAAGAGCTGGAGTAAGCACTGTTTGCTCCCTGGGCCTGCTTGCTTTTCATGGAGAGAGGAAGTTCTGAGGGCAGGAGAACAAAACTAGAGGGTTAGTCACTGGGACTATGTGAAAAACTATTTGTTTCTTTTTTTCTCTCTCTCCTCGGTTTTTTGTTTTTTTTTTTTTTTTTGAGGGTGGGGAGTGAGTCTCACTCTGTTACCCAGGCTGGAGTACAGTGGTGCAATCATAGTTCGCTGCATACTTGAACTCCAGGGCTCAAGACATCCTCCCATCCTAGCCTCCCAAGTAGCTGGGATTACTGGCGTCTACCACCATACCTGGCTTTTTTTTTTTTTGTATGTTTTTGTAGAGACAGGGTCTAGCTATATTGCCCAGGCTGGTCTCAAACTCCTGCCCCCAAGCAATCCTCCTGCCTTGGCCTCCCAAAGTGCTAGGATTACAGGAGTAAGCCACGGGACCCAGCCAGAAAAAACTATTTGGAGCAGGGGATGTCTAGATCTTAGTGGCAGCATTTTCTAGGAACTGGTACCTGTACCAAGCTGGTCAAAACTTTACAGAGCAAGGTGCTAGGGGCTTGGAGATCAGGATAGATAAAAGGGGTAGGGATCATTCAGATAGCATCTCCCCTGAGCTGCAGAGAGTGAACAGGGAGAAGGAAATGACTAACAGTTACACTTGTAATATTCATTAACTCCCCATGGTAACTCTGTGATGTATGACCTTAAACCTAAAGCAGCTAAGACTCAGAGAGGCTGATTAAGTTGCACAAGGTCACACTGGTTAGTAGCAGAGTCTGGATTTGAATCCAGGTCTAAGTCATTGTTCATTAACAGCATTCACTGAGGTTCCTTGCCTGGAGGAGGAAAATGAGCAGGACTTGACCCTTGTCTGTTGGAGAAACACATCCTAAAAGAGTACATTGTCATTCTGTGTACTGACAGATGTGTGCCAGGCTGCACTGGGAAAGAGCGGAAAGGCTTGCTAATTGGGCCTGGGGCAATCAGGAAAGTTCCTTGGGGGCGGGGGGAGGGGTTGCAGGGGGAGGGGGAGGGTGGAGGGTGGATGGTAGGGACAGGGAGGAGTGTAGCAGTCTGCCCCTCCCCAACAACTACAGACCATGAGGTCTCAAGTCATCCCATAGCATTTAGCACCCCAAAGTGGAATTAAACTCCATTCCAGCTCTCCCCTTCCCCATATAACCAAAGAAAAGTTGCCTCTGGCCTCTACCTCACAGAACAGCATTTGGGAGATATATACATACGTACAGGTTTGTTTCTGGACTTGCACAAATGCACAGCTCTTTGTCAACTTGCAGACTGCATTTCTGGGCTGTTTTGCTTTGAACGCCTTGTGCCCTTTGGCCCCTGAGAATGCTGGGAAACCAAAATGGCAGCAGCTTCCTTGGCCTGAACCTTGAATTTTTACCAGGACTCTCACAGACATCCTCTACAACCCTGCAGTGGATAGCCAAGGTGCTGGGGGGCACCAAGCAAGCCTCCTATGCACAAGCACCAGGGAGAGAGGGTTGGCAGGAAGTCAGCCTCCCTTCTCCAGCACAAGCCGTGAGGGGGTAGGACATTTGAGGATGGAGCCTCAAATGCAGGCTGATTGTGAAGAATGTTTCACACATGGAGCTCCTGCCAGGAAAGCCTGACTCTAAAAACTCCAGTCAATGTGGTACTGTAGGGCTTATTTGTTTAGCACCTATTATTTGCAAGCTCTAGACTACCTGCTTTGGGGTTTCTAGTGGTGCCTATACCCTAGGAGGTCAACTGACAAGAACCCAACTAACTGTAATAAGGGGAAGGCTCAAAATGCCAAGAGATGCATCTCAAATGCTGTAAGAGTTCAAGGTGGGGTGGAGGGAGCAAGATGCTCCAACCCTGGTAACATCTCCAGCCAAGCCAGCCTATAAACGCAAATAGCCTAGGGGGCTGCTTTTACAGGAGAGTTGGTAGCAGATTGGATCCGTGACAGGAACCATTATTCTTCTGAAACGGAAGAGGCTATCGCCATAGACTGACCACTCCGCCCCAGGCAGGCAGCTGAAGCTGTCCCAAGCCTTGGAATTAAAAAAGAAAGAAGATGCTGATGCCCCAACTGGTCTGGAAAAACAAGATACAGGCTGGGTAGAAACAAAGTCAGGCTTCAGGATGAGATAGGCCTGGGACCAATCTTGGCTCTTCCACTCAAAACCTGCATGATCTAAGGAATGACATTGAACCTCTCTGAGCCTTAGGTTCTCCTTCTATAACATGAGGATGACAATCCTTCCATCACAGGGTTGTTATAAAAATGAAACAAAGAGGTATACTATGTAAAGTCTTTAGCCCAGACCTGGTATGTAAGCACTAACTTATTGATAGCTTGTATTATTATTAGTGTTAGTAATAGCAGCATCTTTAGTGTTATTATTACTAAGATGTGCCTGGATGTTCCTTTTGAGCCACTCATACATTTGTTCCATATCCTAGTAGGTCCTGGAGCCTTGGAAGTCTCCCAGCACTGTGGGGAGATGCCTTATTTCTGAGTTTGGGACATTGGTGAAGGAGCCTGTGGTGCAGTGTTGTCATTAGTACCTGATACAGGGTTGTCATGAGGATCAAATGAGCTAAACATACATGAAGAGTGTCTAGTAGTTCCTGGCACAGAGGAAGTGACCGTGTGGTGTAGAAGTGAAGATTGAAGACTCTGGAGGCAGACTCAGGTTTGAACCCCAGCACCTATCATTCCTAGCAGTGTGACCCTGAGCAAGTTATTTAAGAGTCTATCACTCAGTTTCCTCGCCTGTGAATTGAGGAGGGAAATAATAGTGCTCATTCCATAGAGTTGTTGTGGGGATTCAACGAGGTAACACAGAGTATTGGACTTGAATCCAAAATACCCAGCTTTGAGTTCTGACTCTAGCAATAAACAGTTGTGTAACAGTAGACAAATGACTTCACCTTTCTGAATCTGTTTCATTGCCTGAAAACTAGAGATACTAATGCCCATTCTGGCCAGGTGCAGTGGCTCACACCTGTAGTCCTAGCACTTTGGGAGGCCAAGGTGGGCAAATCAATTGAGTCCGGGAGTTCAAGACTAGCCTAGGCAACATAGTGAGATCCTGTCTCTTAAAAAAAAAAAAAAAAAAAAAAAAGCTGAGTGTGGGGACAAGCCTATAGTCCCAGCTAATAGGGAGGCTGAAGCTAGAGGACGCTTAAGCCCAGGAGGTTGAGTCTGCAGTGGATCATGATCCCACCACTGCACTCAGCCTGGGTGACAGAATGAGACTTTGTCTCAAATAAAAATAAAAATATATAAATAAAAATAATGCCCATCCCACTTACCTTGATGGGTTAATGTGAGAATTAAAGCATTTTGTAAACTGTAACGAATAATAGAAGTATAATAGACAAATGGAAAAGTGAAGTTGTAAAGCAGCATTATAGTTTTCTTAGAAATACTATAATGTATACATCTTGAGGAAAAGACATATAGATAAACATATGTGCTTGTACAAACATGGAACATTTTCCAAAGACTTTTTATCTTAAACTCTTCTGTAATAATTGAATATTTAAAAACAAACAAACCAAAAAACAAACACGTTTTCCTCCCACAACTTAAAACTAAAGCAAGATCGGGTGCAGTGGCTCATGCCTGTAATCCCAGCACTTTGGGAGGCCGATGTGGGTGGGTCACCTGAGGTCAGGAGTTTGAGACCAGCCTGGCCAACATGGTGAAACCCCATCTCTACTAAAAATACAAAAACTAGCCAGGCATGGTGGTTTATGCCTGTAATCCTAGGTACTCGAGAGGCTGAGGCAAGAGAACGGCTTGAACCTGGGAGGCGGATGTTGCAGTGAGTTGAGGTTGTGCCACTGCACTCCAGCATGGGTGACAAGAGCGAAACTCCATGTCAAAAAAAAAAAGGCAATATCTCTCTGAACATTATGGAGTATTAGTAGATTGCCTAGAACTTCAGATACTTTGGGTTTTTGCCTTGACTATGATGTCAAAATGAACAAGGCTGGGCATGGTGGCTCACACCTGTAATCCTTTCGGAAGCCGAGGTAGGAAGATCACTTGAACCCAGGAGTTCAAGAGCAGTCTAGGCAACATGGTGAAACTCTATTTCCACCCAAAATACAAAAATTAGCCAGGTGTGGTGGCAAGCACCGGTAGTCTCAGCTACTAGGGAGGCTGAGGCGGGAGGATCGCTTAAGCCCAGGAGTTGAGGCTGCTGTGAGCCACAATCACACCACTGCACTCCAGCCTGACAGAGTGAGACCTTGTCTCAAAGAAAAAAAAACAAAATAAAAGAAGCAGCACCCAGCCACATCTCCACTCTTGGCCTCAGTTTTGTTTTGTTTTGTTTTGTTGTTTTACATTCTCAGAGAGGGGAGTGCGGGCTGACCTCTGCAAGATGATTTCAGCCAGCCTCAGTGTTTTTCATCTGAAAAATGGGACGGCCATTCCCTTTATACCACCAGCTTTACGAGGTTAGGGGTAAGATAAGGAAGTGATACCTATTAAAAATAAAAATGAAGACAAACAAAAACAAAACCCTTTTAAATCAATGTATTGCCTCAAACTTAAAATAGGTGAGCTTCTATACCTGTCTCAGGGGCAGGTATTGGCCCCCACCCACAGCCCAAGGAAAAGATTAAAAACCACAGGCAGACCTCCCTTTACGGCACTTTGCTTTATTATGCTCTGCAGATTAGATTGTTTTACAAATTGAATGTTTGTGGCAACCCAGCATTGAGCAGGTCTATCAGTGCCATTTTCCAACAGCACGTGCTCACTTCATGTCTCTGTGTTAGCATTTTTATCAATAAAATATTTTAAAATTAAGGTATATACTCTTTCAGACTTAATGCCATTGCACACCTAATCACCTATAGTGCAAACGTAACTTTTATACACACTGGGAAACCAAAAACTTGTGTGACTTGCTTTATTGCTATATTTGCTTTGCTATGGTCTAGAACTGAACCCGCACCACCTCCAAGGGTATGCTGGTACTGTTGGTTTTGCCCTGAGGTTTTCCGTTGGGATCCACAGTGCCTTTGATCCTACACACAGCCCCAGCAAGCCTAGGCCCCTCCCCTCCCACCCAGACAACCAGGAGAAGAACCAAACCCACAGACGAGTCCAAGGATCCTGAGCCAAGGACTTCCAGAAGAAGCAAACCCTCCGAGGACTGGGGACTGATCTAGGACTTCCCTCCTCAACCAGACAGCCCTGCACAGCCAAGGTGGGGGGAGCCAGGAACCCAGGCTGGGAAAATGGCCTGAGCTCCCTCCTGCCTCGGTGCCTCCCTAGCTAGGGGCCACACGCTCAGAAGTCTCCTGCCCTGTCCCCGCTCCCCTTCCCTTGGGCAGCGGCTGCTTGGTATTCAGGCCACATCACCCTTGCCTGTCTCCATTTGGAAACGGCTGTGTGTGACCTCTCTCTGTGTCTCTCAGTTGCCTTTGTAGGTTGGGGGAGGGAGGGAGAGGCGTCTCCGCATTTACCTAATTAGTGGTAATTAGAAGGCAGGGCCCGGGTGCTCTCCTCGCAGCTGCTCCTAAGGACAGAAGCTGGAGGCTGGAGAGTAGCTCTAAACGGACATTGGACACACTCTGTCCCAGGGCGCTCTGGCCGGGCACCTCCCTCGGATCCCCGCCGCACTCCCCACGCAGCGGACACGCTCGTATCTCTTCCCATAGCTGCTGCTCCCAGGCGTTACTTCCGGGGCTAGCCCTGGATTCTCAGTCCCCAGAACCGCAGCCTTAGGCTATGTCAACCAGGCCTGGTTCCCATGGTAACCCAAGTCCCGCCCCTAGGAGACAGCCTCTCCGGGTAATGGGCAGGCTGCCTTCCCGGAGAGCAGAGGCTTTGGTTCTAGCTACCCTTGGAGTACGTAGATCCTTGCAAAGCCGAGAAGCGGGACCAACTCCCACCCTCTGGTTGGGTCCCGATTCCTTTTCAGCTCCCTTGAGCCCAGGCAGCAAGTCCAGAACTCCAGTAGAACCTCACTCAGCTCTGATGGCGTCTCAGCACATCTATCCCTCTTCCCGCTCATCTCAGTAGGTGGAGCGGAATTAAGACGCCATGACCTGCCCCACCCCAACATTAGGCACCAGCTGTTGGGGACTGTCCATCCTGTCGATGCTTATTACTGATTCTGATCAACCTCTATGGAGATCCATTATCTCTAAACCAGGGAATGTACTATTAATTCCCATCTGTGCCGGATTACTTACAGTTAGTGGTTGGTAGTTTTCCATGGTCTCACAACACATCTTAATCAGATGGTGAGTGGGTTTAATTAGCCGAAGTATAGGTTGTATTTTTTTTATTCATATAACTACTTAATCTAATGGAAGCCTATTATCTGTGGCTTTTTCCCATGCATAATTATTGCTGTTTTTAATTGATGGTGCATCAGGGGTTGCAGCTACAATATGGCAGCTGGAACACAAAGTCGCCTCTCCCCAGAATGAAGGTTGAGAAAATGAGTTGTCAGTGAGGCATCAGATTTCTTGTTTTCATTGAGATTTGAGCTCCCATGTGGAAGCTGCCGGCTCCTGCCAAAAGAAAGGAAATGTGGTTCTCAGCTGGGCGACCCCTGGGCTTCACTGCTGCAAAATGCCCTTCAGGAGCCCTGGGGCTGGAGCCAAATCAGGAACAGATGGGAAAGAGAGCTATTTGTCAATCCAACCAGATCATAAGCAACCCTAGGGCAGGGACCAGGTCTTTGTCATGTTCTACTTTCTCCAATCCACAGGCCCTGGGATAGGCTCGCGAACCCTGTGTGTTCTCCATACGCATGCAGCGCATTAAACACAGAGCTAAGATGGTGCAGGAAACCTGGACGCTTGCAGGGAAAGTCATTTGTCTTCAACATGAGGATGAACCTGAAGCTTTCCCTGCAGAGAGCGGGATCCACTTTCAAATTTGGACAGGGGCTTTCATCCAGTCTGCAGAAGATCCTGGCAGTTCCCATATAGAAATAAGCTCCTGCTCTTCAATAGGATGAGTTGTCAATATTTCAGTGACCATCTGGGATAGAGGGAGATCTCTAAGAACAAAAGTGTCCCATTTACCCAGATTTATAGAAGAGAGAAGCAGAAGGGCAGAATGATGTCTGGTCAAAAGTAAGAGCCAGCAATTTTCTAATAACTTTAGAAAACTTTGGTTTCCTACAGATAAGCTATTTCTAGGGTTTGGTATGGGGAGCTGCCAGTTAGCAGAGCTCCCAGTTGACCCAGAATGGAAGGATTCCAGGGTCTTTGATCAATTTTCAGAGTACCTTGGGCAGAGCAGAACAGGGAGCCCTGTTCGCCCCTAGAGAAGCTGAGATATTCACAGGACAGAGCGTATCATCTGTCCTGCTCTCTCTCAATCCCCCCTCCTTCTTGCCTCTAGCTCTCTCCAGACCCTTAGCGTCAGTCAGAGGAAATCTGCATAGCTGGGTTCAAAGACTTATTTCCCCTCCTGCTTGTCTCTTCCTGTTAAATAATGTGACACAGAAAGGAGGCCACGGGAAGAAAAGGTGCTGGAGCTTTCTGGTTGAACGGTCTTTTCCAAGAGAGCCTGAGTTCCTGAGGCAGGAGGCCTGGACTTTCTCTCCCAGCTCACAGCCATGGTGGGCTATTGTTGAAGGTGGCTTTGGGTTGATTCCTTCTGTCCCATTTTGCAAAAATATTTGTACAGAGACTTCTGCGCCTGACCCACAGTCAGCAGCAGACAGGAGCCACGGATTCTTCTTGCAGCGTTTTACAGGGTGACGGATCAGATAATGTACACTTAGCGAGTGCACAAATAATGTGAATCAGGGTTGGCATAGTGCAGTGAGGTGTAAAAAAAGCAATTTGAATTGTTCTAGGGAAACGCCAGAGCCGCTCTGACATGCTTGCTTGCCAGAACGCTGCCCTGTGCCCCTCCAGAGGGCTGAGCTCCAGGCTCTGGCCAGAATGGCAACGAGGCTGCCCAGTGCTTCCGGCCTGGAGGGGAGCTCCCCTAGAGATGTGGAGAAGCTCCGCATTCACAAGGGAAGGGAGAGGGCATGAGTGGCCCGATGAAACAGCGCTCCATTTCACACTGGAGGGGATGGCTGGACCCGTGATCCGTTGAGACTCTCATCAGAAGGAGGGAGGGAAAGAGAGCAAGAAACACCAAACTCAGGATCTCTGGAAGGGCCACACATGAGCAGGCAGATTGATGCTGTACACCTACTTGGGGAGATCTATCCTTAGTCTCTGTGAACTCCCAGAAGTCATCTAGTCCATCCCTCTGCCTCCAGACAGAACTGTGTCTCCTCTCCCACACAACAAATGGATTTCAAATGTGTTTCAACGACTCTCCAAAGGAAGGAGATTTTGCATCCTCTCTTAGTCACCTGTTCTGGTATCTCACAACGCCCACCTTCCGGAAGTTCTTTACATCCAGCCTAAATCAAATCTCTCAGGCAGCCTTCAGCTTCCACATTTCATGAGGGACTGGCCACACTTGGCAACTTGATAGTGCCTGTGTACCATACGCCTAAGTGCAGCCCTGGACACAGTGCTCTCCTGGCCAGAGGAGGTTCTGGAAGCAGGTAGCCGGTTCCTCCCTCAGGTCAGCCCTTCCTTCTGCTGTCATTTCCTCTCCAATTGAAGCCCAAGCTTTGCCCTGCTCCCCTTGCTCTCTGACTCTGCAAAGCCATGGACTACCCAATGATGACACCCCGCAGGTTGATGAGGCTGATCCCCTTCTCGTGCCCTCTCTGTCAGCCTCTGCCCTCACAGCCCCTCCTTCCACCACGCAGCTTCCATGAGGTTTCCTGTCCAGAGTAGGAGACAGGCTGTTTATCACCATGACACCTGCTGGGCAGCCTAACCTTGCAGAGCCGCAGAGTTTCTGCCATCCTCCCAGCGCTCGCTTCCTCAGCCCTCGCAGTTGTCTCCCAGCTCTCTGGGGAACCAAGGCTGTGCACACAGAAGATGCTCACTGAATTGGTCTAGATTTATTTTTCAATAACCACAAGCAGACACTGCCAATCTCCTCTATTAAGTCCCTTTGTCCAAGTCAAGTTCCAAACCTGAAACTCACCATCTGGGTGTTTTCTGAAACCTGGTCATAGGGAAAGTGGTAGGAAATCTCTTGATTGTTTCCAATGAAAGCCGATTATAGGGAGTGAGGGAGTTTTCTGGTGGCTCGGGAAGCTGAGAGGTTTCAGGATAATGGATGGCCAGGCTGCCACCTGCCCACCTGCATTACTGACCTCAGAATTGCCAGGCAGGAAGCCCAGCACAGATTAAGAACCGAAACAAAAGGGAAGACAGGACAGGCCTGGGAACAGGCAGCCTGCTGAGGGACTGACTGAGGCCTCCAGATTTTTTTTTCCCAGGAAATCTTGGGGCACATTTCCATGTTGTCTTTGCATAAATTTGTGTGCTGATTTGCATATATTTGCATTTCCCCTGCAAAACACCAAAACTTCCAGAATATAAAATAAAAAGCAATTAATTAATTAATTGGTACCATGGATGGCAAATGTAGCCATACTAAAAAAATACAGGATCAGTAGGGGGCCCTGATCAAGAGACAGATTATCTAGATTGTCCCCCTAAGACAGTATGGTTTTGGGGACATAGTACAACCTGTTCTGAAGTTGTCTGTCTCTACCAGTAGACAGTGGACCCTTGAGAGCAGAACAGACAGAACTCTTTGATCTCTACATCCCTGGGCTTAAGCACAGGGTTTCTCACATATGAGACTATTAATAATACTGTTAGGAGAATAAATGAACCAATAACTAAGTGACTAAATGACTCTCCTATAAATTGATGACCAGATGATAGGTCAAAAAGAACTGAAACTAAACCCTCTTAAAAACTGAGTAGATAAGGTTCAAATGAGCCTTTAGAGGGAAATGGGGAAGACAACCTCACAGACCTGCTGATCAAGGACATTGTTCTTCTCAAGCCCACTTGGGAAGGAGGTCTGGAACCAAGTCTGGATTGAGTCCAGAGATTGTGGGGCTGTCCCAGTCCAGGGGCAAGGGCTCCTGGACCTGAGAAAGCATAGACTTTGAGATATGGACCACACATGGCAGAAACAAGAGGGAAAAGTAGAGGCCATCAATCTGCCCTCCACCTGCCCATACTATGAGGCTTTAAAGTCTTCTGAACCTGGAAAGAGCCCAAGGAGATGACCTGGCTCATCCTTTCTTGGTGCCTGACATAAGGCCTTGCCCATAAAAAAAACTCAGCAAATTCCTATTTAAGTACCCTATTCATAATACTCAACAAATATCGATTGATTGATCGATTCTCTGATCACTTTCCAGAAGTCTTTAATCCTCTTCCCAGTCCCAGCTCCTCACCTACAGACATCGCCTTTCCTCTACACAGAGGGACATGTGGTTTTTGCAGACTCTAAGAGAGCCACCATTTGCTACCAGGGTATCACACGATGCTACTAGCCCTGCTATCAATTCTTGTAAGTAAAAAGTTCTACCTGATGTCTCACCTAATCCCACTTACTACAACATGACTCTGTTATTTCTTATCCCAAACTTGGAAACCTTCATTACTTTTCATTCCGGACACATCTTACCTACATTAATCCACTGTGACAAGTGGTTAAGAAAATCGATTTTGGAGCTGACTGGCTAGATTAAAATTCTGTCTCCGCCCTTCCTAGCTGTGAAACCTTGGACAAGTTTTTAAACTTCTTAGTCTCATCTGTAAAATGGGGATATCTACTTCATAAGACTGTCATGAGAATTAAATGAAACCATATACATAGGGTGCTTAGAACAGTAAGTGGCACATAGTAAATGCTGCTCTAGCATTAGCTACTATCATTTTACAATACAACTCCTTGCCCTTGCTTCAGAGACAAAGAGAAAACAAAAATGGTTGACTGAAATGGATGAGGAGATGGGAGGAGAGTTTCACAGAAGTTACTTTTCAGGATGCAGAGTAGAGATTTAACGATTTTCTCCTTGCTATACATCTCCCAAAATACAAACTCTGAAGCCAGTGCCTGGAGAGATGCCAGGATGCTGTTTGGATAGAGAAGCAAGAGGTTCTCGGAAGCTGACCCAAGCATCTTCATCAGGGACAGTGGTGGAGCCGGGGATTTGGGGATGTGCCCCAGGCTTTGGAGATCAGGATTCTGTGAAGCTGGGAAGCTGCAGAAAAAGCAGCCTGCCCTGCCCTGGGATTAAGAACCAGGGCATCCTCAGGCTTCAGACACTGGGGAAGAGGCATGAGAAAAGCCCTCAGTTAGAGGACACCGGAAGATCTCCAAAAGGAACACGGCTGCTCACACTGTTTCTCCTGCCCTTCTCCTGGTTGTAAATGCAGCTTGGACACATGACCAAGAAAGATGACGATTTAAAGAATCAACTGGCTTATCCATCAGTTCCAAGAAAAATACCAACTCCAGCTCCGCAGTTTCCCTGAACTGATATAGAAGGCATGAAAAGAGAGCTGGGACCAGAACTGGCACAACTTGTCAAGTTCCTACTGCAGGGCCAGGTGCTTTATGCTAATTTAATTTAGTATATTCTTTACAACAACTCTGAGACATAGATGTTATTGTTCCCATTTTACAGATGAGCATATGAGAGACCACAGGTTTGTTGAGAATCAAAAGACAGCTACACGGAAGAGCTTGGACAAAAGTGCAATTCTACCCAGAACCAACGCTGTGCTCTTCATACTACTTTGTAGGACGAAGAGCACACAATAAGGAGAAAAAACTCATGGGGTGGAGGAAGAGGTGTTGAGAAAGGAAGGAGACAAAGGCACTAGGTGGAGGTTGGGGAGGCGAAAAAGCAGAAGCTGGAAAGTTGTGCACATCTGACATTAAGTGAATATATGCAAATGAGATGCAAATACCACATGCAAATGAGTAAGCAGTTTGGTGGGGGGGGTGTGTGTGTGTGTGTGTGTGTGTGTTTTAAGCCAACCTTTCAAGTCCACTTGGCACAATTGCAGCACAAGGCTTACCTGCCCAAAGCTAGCAGTATCCACATGCAGAAAACAGGCTGGAAATGCCCCTTTCTCACTCTTGCTGTGGTCTCTTTCCTCCATCCTGCTACTCTCGTCCTTTGCCCCCCTCCTGCTCCCATCCCAAGACTGAGGTCAATCACACCAGCACCCCTCCCTCCAGACACTCCAGAAGACAGCTGGCCGTGTCAACCTTCTAATGGAGTGACCCCTCACCCCTTGATCTATCTCCACTTCTGTTTACCTTCACTGGGAGGCTTTCTCGCCACCTGGGATCAACAAATGCCATTCCCCTGACCTCACTTGTCAAATGATTCTCCAGCCCAGTGCCTCCCTTTACCAAACGGCAGCAGAAACAAAACATACACTTTGAAGGGACCACTTCTGACCCTGGCCACACTCAGCAGCTTCTGAAGTTAAGCATGACGACTGTTTCTCAGCCTTATCTCTGGAGAATCTTGGATCTGGAAGAAATCTTACAAGGTAACCTTATGAGGCACCTGCGTTAGGTAGACAGTAGTTAGTAGCCTCTCCCATTCTTGAAGACGTCTGAAAAAGAATCTCAGGCTAGCTCTGGCTATCCAGTCCAATTTTAATCCCTTCTTTTCTATCCCAAAGTTCTTGCCGATGACTACTAATAATCTGTACTGCTGTAATGCCATCCTATTATACCCTATTGTCTTTAGTGGGACAAAGTAGCAAATCCCTACTCTTTTAACTTTTGATGTAAGAAAAGAATAGGGAATTGGAAATAATAAGCTTAGCAATACAGAGTTAAGGCACTATTGACAAAATACTGGAGTTTTATTTTCTTCTACCTGCTCAGAAACCATAGCTTATGTTCAGGCCTCGGTGCCAATGGCTCTGGAGACCTCCTGACTCTTGGCATGGGCAAATCACAAGAATCTGAGAAAAGATTCTCAGAAAGATCTCTTTGCAGTTTGTTTTTTATGTTTCCAAAAGAGGCTCAGGATAATAATTTTATTTTTAAAGTCAATATCAGAAGAGTCATTTGCAAGATGGACTGTCCATGGGGGAAATCCTTAAAAAGCAGTATCCTATTGGCCAAAATATTCTTAGAAACGTACATGGTCCAGCTTAGAGGCTGCCTTCTCTAAGAAGCCTCCCTTTCCTCTCCAGGAATCATATTCAAATTCGAGTCAACAAGTATTAAGTGCTTATTATGTGTCAACCACTGTGCTTGGGGCCCTCAGATCCATTATCTCTTTAAATCCTGTCATTATAGCCACCTTCAAGATAGGTATTTATCCCAATTTAACAGACGAAGGAACCAACGGTCATGGCTAATTCATTAACTTTTCAGTCTCTTTGGGACCTTAGAGTCAGGAAGTCCTCCCAAACGTCTACCTAAATTCTTTCTGAATGCTACTTTCCTCTCACTGTCCTCTGTTTAGTTGTGGACATCAAATGATTGGTAAGCCTGAACTGCCTTCTGTGGCCCAGAGTTGGAGATGACTGCAAACGCCACTCCTCAAACCATCACCACCCAACCCACATCTCCACCCCTGCTAGAAAGAAGTCAGCGCCTCAGAAAAGGTAAATGGTGGCAGAAAGACCCTCTGGCAGGATCATGGACAAGGTGACAGCCCCTCCCAGTTCTGTGGCTTCACTCCAGAATGACTCACTATTCCAACTTCAGGCACTTTCTCTTTCTTTGATGTTGCTGTTCCTGGCATCCTCAGCAAGGAGACTCGGGAAGTAGGCTAGAATATTAAGGGGACACGTAGGTTGGTGACTACATTAAATGTGGCAACTCTGGCATCTAAGTGGGCTGCTGTTTTGATAAATAGCATTTAACCATCCAGATCCTTCAGTTATCCACCTTCTGCTGAGCTAGTACTGAGATGAACTGTGCATGAAGTCAGCAAGACAGACACGGTTCTGCCCTCTGGGAGCTGAGGTCTGACCCCCTCCTCGTGATGAGATAATCTCCGTCAGTGGAGCCATGTCCCTCAAATGCCGTGCATCAAGAAAGTTCCAAAGAAATCAGATAATAAACTGGGGAAAGGCAAAAATTACAGGGTCTCCTCTAAGCCATTAGAAAAATTCCCAGTTTCCTCTGAAAATTGTTCTACATTGGATTCTTCTCTGTACAGATGGTCTCAGGACATAGAACAGTGTTGGATACACAGTAGGCAACGACTATGTGTTGGATGGATGACCAGATGAGTAGATGTCAGATGAATGGATAAATAAAACTGGATCAAGAAACAGTATGGGCTGGGCGCGGTGGCTCAAGCCTGTAATCCCAGCACTTTGGGAGGCCGAGACGGGCGGATCACGAGGTCAGGAGATCGAGACCATCCTGGCTAACATGGTGAAACCCCGTCTCTACTAAAAATACAAAAAACTAGCCGGGCGAGGTGGCGGGCGCCTGTAGTCCCAGCTGCTCAGGAGGCTGAGGCAGGAGAATGGCGTGAACCCAGGAGGTGGAGCTTGCAGTGAGCTGAGATCCGGCCACTGCACTCCAGCCTGGGCGACAGAGCGACTCTCCATCTCAAAAAAAAAAAAAAAAAAAAAGAAACAGTATGGAGAAAGACTCTCCTGATCTCCTTAAACTCACCAGCCACACTAGGGGCAAATGACCTTGTCTCATTGTCTAACGGCCATCCACACTCTGCCTACACTAGCCCCTAGGGAGCTTAGATGTGCCTTCCTCATATCTCTGTGGAAAAGCAGTTCAGACACTTCACTTTGCCTGGGAAAGCTTCACTCTAAACCCAGGGACAGCTGGGATGATGCCTGGCCCAGAGTTCTTTATAAAGAAGCCTTAGACAATGGGAGCTGAGCTCCTTGGGAGACAAGAAGCTTTGTTAAAAAGACAGCTAGTTAGAGAGTGGACAGTATTTTTAAATGCATGAGTGTGCTGAATAATTAAGCAAAAACTTTTGTTTTCATGGAAAAATTTCCTCCAAATGCTGCATCAAGCCGGGTACTGAATTTGCCACAGGCAGTTGTTGGCAAGATAGTGAGACTGTGTTTCTTCCAGTCCAGGGAAAGGGAATTCGGATCAGACCTCCAGGCTATGGCCCTCAATTCAAACATAGCCCATGCTTCCTGATGCAGAACAGTCACTCTGGGCGTGTTAGGAAAGGTCATTCGAAGGTCATTGTCTTTCCCCTGACTCTGTACTAAAATCACTCATGCTCTTCTCGTGTCTAGAATGCTCTTCCCGTGTCTAGATTATCTTTTCGCTGGATCATAAAGTTTTACAGCAACCAGGCCAACTCCCATTCTACAGAAGAAAGCATTGAGGATAAGAGAGGTTAACAGTTTTGCCAAAAGTCCCCCAGTAGCTAGATGGCAGAGCTGATACTCTATCGAAAATGCAAATTTTTTTTTTTGAGACGGAGTTTCACCCTTGTTGCCCAGGCTGGAGTGCAATGGAGCGATCTCAGCTCACTGCAACCTCCGCCTCCCAGGTTCAAGCGATTCTCCTGCCTCAGCCTCCTGAGTAGTTGGGATTACAGGTGCCTGCCACCACACCCTGCTAATTTTTGTATTTTTCAGTAGAGATGGGGTTTTACCATATTGGTCAGGCTGGTCTTGAACTCCTGACCTCAGGTGATCCACCTGCCTCAGCCTCCCAAAGTACTGGGATTACAGGAGTAAGCCACTGTGCCCAGCTGAAAATGCCCAATTCTTAACCTTTATCATTTTCTCTGCCAACACAAATGGAATTCATCCTTCAATACCCTGCTCAAGTCCCCTCTTGCCCAATTGTTTCTTAATCTTTCCCCCTACAAACATCTTTCTCTTCTTCTCTAAATTATTTTTCAAAGCATTTTTTCTTTTTCCCTTGTTTTTTATTTTCTCTTTTATAATTGACATATAATCATTGTACATATTCACAGGGCACATAGTGATGTTTTGATATATATGTTATGTATAGTGATCAGGGTAATTAGCATATCCATCATCTTGAACATTTATTACTTCTTTGTCCTGGGAACATTCAATATCCTTCTAGCTATTTGAAACTATATAATATAAACAGTTACTTCTTAGAATGTTTATCCTCTGCATCATTCATGGTATAATTGGCTTCTGCTAAATCATGTTGCTAGTTAACTATCATATGCCAACATCGTTTTTTATTAAAAAAAAAAAAAAAAGATGATAAGGTCTTGGAGGGCAGGAACTCTCCCTTACACTTCTTTTGTATCTCCTTCAGCATCTAGCACATAAGTGATATTTGATAAATATCTGTTGAAAATATGAATCAATGGATAGATGGATGGACTGAAGGACTGAGTGATAGTGTTTACTAGGTACTTAATGAGTGAGATTAAATAAAATGATAAACTCATTAAATTATATCATGTCTATATTTGCTTAAAGCCTTAGCAGCAGCCAGGCACGGTGGCTCATACCTGTAATCCCAGACTTTGGGAGGCCCAGGTAGGCAGATCACCTGAGGTCAGGAGTTCAAGATTAGCCTGGCCAACATGGCAAAACCCCATTTCTACTAAAAATACAAAAATTAGCCGGGCTTGGTGGCCTGAGCCTGTAATCCTAGCTACTCAGGAGGCTGAGATAGGAGAACTGCTTGAACCCAGGAGGTGGAGGTTGCAGTGAGCCGAGATTGCCCCACTGCACTCCAGCCTGGGCAACAGAGCAAGACTCCATCAAAAAACAAACAAACAAACAAACAAACAAAAAAACCACGTAGCAGCAGCTTAGAGTTTACACACACACACACCCCCCCCACACACACAGGGTTTAGGCAGGCCATTTCACCTCATATTCATTTTATAGATGATGAAACTGAGGCACAGAGAAAACAGAAGAAACCAGCCACTCTCTCATGGCTAGGAGAAGGCACGGAGGAATTAGAAGTCCCAGTAGAAGACACACGGTCTCATTCCTTTTCAGTGGATGTTTGTGCCTTTAGACTAAGGATGAAGAGAAAGTGAGGTCTCCTGGAAAACCTAGGGCACCTTCCAGTGGCTTTTCTCAGGCCCTGGGAAACTGAAAGAAAATAATTCCACTCTTCAGAAAAAGGAGAAACAAATAACACATAGTAAACGTTTCTTCTTCATACCCCAAATTATAGGTGTGACTAGTAGCTTATTAATTACAAAACTGTCTTATTATGCTCTAATGAAGGCATGGCCTTCTTTTTTTTAAATTCTCAAAGTACATGTAGCAAATTTTAGCATTAAAAATTACTCGAGTCAAAATTACTTACCAGTATGGTAATTCTTTCCGAGGCAACTCTAGACTTAAAGTCATTTTCCCTACCAGTACCACCCGATAGAGTAATTGGCTGCAATTAGCAATGACTTTGTCATTCCTCTCAGAATCTGGCTTCAGCGTCCGTGAAACATGCGGATCTTCTTCTCTTTCCCAGCAGGGACTCAGAGCTTCTGCGAATCCTGTCCTCCATTTAGAAAGGAAAAGAAAGGTATTCCCCTGTGTAAAACATCATAGAATCACAGAGATGGGGGAGGAGTGGACCACGATCACTTGGCCCAGAGTTCCTGAATGGGCAACATAAAACAGAATTTTAGGTGGCCCACAGATGAGCCTTAAATGAAGTTAATAGTTTGTTTCAATATACATTAGAGAAAGTATGACTTCCACAGCAAACCCATTAGTATGTTTAGAGAGAGGACAAATTTTAAAAGTAAACCAATTGAGGCTGGGCATGGTGGCTCACACCTGTAATCCCAGCACTTTGGGAGGCCAAGGCAGGTGGTGAGGTCAGGAGTTCGAGACCAGCCTGACCAACATGGTGAAGCCACATCTCTACTAAAAATACAAAATTAGCTGGGCGTGGTGGTGCATGCCTATAACCTCAGCTACTTGGGAGGCTGAGGCAGGAGGATTGATTGAACTCGGGAGACGGAGCTTGTAGTGAGCCAAGATTGCACCACTGCACTCCAGCCTAGGCAACAAGAGTGAAATTCCATCTCAAAAAAAAAAAAAAAAAAAGTAAGCCAACTGAAAAAATATATATTTGAAGCTCTGATGAAACTTATGAAAATAGTGTGTGAATAAATTGGGGTTTGGAAAATTCTGATAACTGTACACCCTCTTTTTATGGGACCAGAAACTGAAGCTCTGAGAAACAGCTGTGGCACCAGGACCCAGCTCTGGTCATTCGCACACCATTTTTGCTTTTCTCTGCACTATGTAACATCTCCCTTCACCCCAGAGCAGTGGTCATAAACAATGTGAGGTTGGCCACGCCTCTTTTGTGTGTAGAAAGACACACTGTAGGATTGCCTTTCCCTTCCCCAAGCCCTCTCCCATTCCTCTCCTTCTCCAAGGTCCTGATTCCCCACTGAAGAAACGAATTTATGCTCAGATAATTTCAAAATCCACCCTTTGCCCCATGGCTAGCAACTCACACACCTACCAAACCATGCTTGTCCTGGAGCCCCAGTCCTTCATGGCTCCATATCAAACCAGTTACACCCATGGCTTAGCATGCTTTTCTTTACCATTAATAGTTACATATATGTTTTTTTAGAGGTGCTTCCTAGAATCAAGAAAATGGTTCTAATGGTGGCATCACCAAGGAGACAGGAAGGCTTCTTGTCACCTTTCAGACATGAAACTGGGAGATGTTCTTTCAACTGCCAATGTTTTGGGTCCCCGTGTCCCACTCTTACGAAAGAGTTGGTTGATTTACACTGCTTTGCAAATAGTCTTCAGCTATGAGACCTCCTTGCTGACATGATCCTTCCTGCCCTCCAGCCTGAGTTGCACAAACGTTGCATTGATGGTATTTATAAGGTCCTGTGCATGTCACTGAGCCCAAATGATATGAGTAACCAGGTCATCTGCTCCCCAAGACCTGATCAGGTACCCCAGGCCAGGGAGCCAGAAGAAAGGTGGCACTTGCTAACCAGCCCTATCCACTGACCAAAAATGGGTACCTCTTTTAGGACTTGAGGCCACGGGGACTCTTACCCTTTCAGAGTTTAGGAGTCTAGAAGTGTTACCTCATGACTGCTCATTTATCCTGAAGCCTCTGGCCATTGCTGGCCATCCTACGCCCCTTCTTTACCCTAAGTCTCCTGGCCACCCTGGGGTAACCCCTAGGTGGCTTTCACATCTCTCTCCAGATGATGAAGGAAAGATCTCTGCGGGTTCAGCAAGTCTTAGCACTGAGCCAAGTGAAGGCAAGAGTAAGACCCAGCTCCTTGCTAGGCCTCAGTTTCCCTGACTATAAAATGAAGGGACTTGATGTAGGTACATTCCATTCCCCATCCATTAGTCCTTGACCTCTTCATAGCACTATGCATTCAAACATTTTTCTCTTGTGGTTTTTTAAAAATTTTTGTGCCTGGTCATCTGCATTCTCTACCAAAGATAAAAGAGCTCAGAGATCATCTGTTAGATACCGTCATAGAAGAGCTCTTCATAGTTCCTTCTTGGCCTTGACAAAGACTTTAAAGCCACAGGAGCGACAGAAATCCTTTCTCTTGAAGGCCTGGATGTCAGAGAGTGAGGGATATGAAGCAAAACCTGGATTCAAGGCCTGGATGTACCCCTGCTGGTCGAGGGCTGTGAGCAAGTTTCCCAGTCTTTCTGAGCCTCAGTTTCCTCATCCATACAATGGGGAAACAGTAGCTCCTAGGTCACAGGGTCCTCATGAGAAGTAAATGAAATAATTTACATAGCTGGCATTTAGAAGGCATTCAGCATGCGCTAATGGTTAGGATTTGAACAACTGCTTTCTGAGAACAAAACCAGTTCCCTTAAAATCAGCCTACTTCCATTAATGACTTTCTCCCAAACCCTGGATTTAAAGTGTGCGTTCAGTTTTACTGGAAAACAAAAGAGAGGAGGGTGGAAGACTGGATCTGTTGCAGACAGCCAAAAATCACAGTCAGCATTGCCCCTACCCAGATGTGCAAGGAACAGAGAGGGTCGCTGGAAGTCTGGGTCACTGGTTTCAGAGTTGCTAATTAAAGCCGGAATCCTTGTTCCCGCCACTACCAACCCCCATCACCCCATCCCTTTCCATCCCCTCTCCTTTCAATCAAACACTTCAAAGAGGTGCCCAGAGAAGGAAACTGTGAATTCTCTGCTCACTAGTTTACATGAGAGGAAACCAAAGAATGTTTCTTTTCGAGACTGCGTCTGCTCATCCAAACCGATTTTACTAGCTGGGGGGACTTGAGCTCAAAGGCAGGCTCAGGGGCTGATGAAATTCAGATGTGAGGCCGCAGAGAGCTTGCACCACGGACAGGAAAATGAGAGGCGCCCAGCAATGCTGGGCTGGGCAAGGGCCAGGACAGCAGGAGAGGGCGCAGGAGAGGGACAGAAACAGGGGATCAGAAGAGGGAGAGGGGGCGCCCGGGGCAAAAAGCAGATAGTGAGAAGAAAAGAGCCGAGAAAGGCAGAAAGAGAAAAGAGGAGAGAGGAGAAGAGAAGAGACAAAGCCCAAGAAGGCATTTTATTTTTCTTCTTTAAAGAGTGAAAAAAACAAACACTCCAACTGTTTCAACTGACGGGGAATGTTCATCTGCCGAAGGCATTATTAGGACGGGAGATAAGGAAACCACGGAGATAGGAAATAATTATTTTGTATCTGTCTTTATAAATGAAAATGAAGGGCATTAACTTAAATAGGATTTAGATTTTCAGGGACAGAAGGGAATGAATTAGGAAATAATTCTGATAACAAAGGAAATGTTTATTAAAAGGTCGGGGAGGGGGGGCACTTGAAACTGACAAGGCCTCATGGGCCAGATTTAAAACCCCTGCTAAACTGCCAGGGAGTTCCAGCAGGGCCAGAGCTGCGGGGTCCAGTGGGTACCACTTGTGCGAGATAACTCAGCTCAAGGCAGAGGATCGGTGGAAAAGATGACTGACCTTCTGGCCAGACTTGGAAGTCAGTGGCCTGTAACTCAACAGGTGGGAGCCAGGCAGCTGTGCTGAGAGCAGAGCAGAAGTGGACAGAGGCATCCTGGGCTGGACTCAGCTTCCTGCAAGGATCTTTCATCCTTACTTCCACGCTCCCGCTAGCTTGTGGAGGGGTGCTACATGGATAAATTGGGTGGGAAGGGAAAAAAGGAAGGAGCCACATCAGTGACAATGCCATATTCACAGATTCCCACAGCCTGAACGCCCTCCATGAAGTCCTCTGTCTCCTGGATGTGTACCCAACCAGGCCAGATGGAGCTCTCCCCAGCATTTCTTCACTCTTTCTGCAGAGGCACCTGGAAAGCAGCAGTCAGGAGCCTACACTCTGACATCAGATTGCCTGGGTCTACATTCTGATTCTGTCTCTTTCAAACTGCTAACCTTAGATGAGTTATTTCAATTATTTAGACCTGGCTGGACGTGGTGGCTCACACCTGTAATCCCAGCACTTTGGGAAGCCAACGTGGCAAAACCTCGTCTCTACTAAAAAGACAAAAAATACAAAAAAAAAAAAAAAAATTAGCCAGGTGTGGTGGCACATGTAACCCCAGCTACTCGGGAAGCTGAGGCAGAAGAATTGCTTGAACATAGGAGGCAGAGGCTGTTGTGAGCTGAGACTGCACCACTGCACTCTAGCCTGGGCAACAGAGCAAGAATTCATCTCCAAAAAAAAAAAAAAATTACGTGGACCTCAGCTTTCTCAGATGTAAAATAGAAATCTAATGATCATACCTCTCTTATAGGGTAGTTGGAAGGATTAAGTGACATAATATTAAAAAGTTCATTGGGAGGCCAAGGTAGGCAGATAATCTGAGGTCAGGAGTTCGAGACCAGCCTGGCCAACATCGTGAAACCTTGTCTCTACCAAAAACACAAAAATTAGCCAGGCATGGTGGCACTTACCTTTAATCCCAGCTACTCTGGAGGCTGAGGCAGGAGAATCGCTTGAACCCAGGAGGCGGAGGTTGTAGTAAGCCAAGATCACGCCACTGCACTCCAGCCTGGGCCACAGAGTCAGACTCTGTTTCAAAAAGCAAAAAGAAAGGAAGACAAAAAAAAAGTTGATAGAACAGTAAATATAGTAAATAATAAAATTATAGTTATTATAACACAATTATTAGAGGTATCCTGGCTAACCTTCAAAACCAAGTAAGTTCTTCTTTATGTCTACACTTAGTGCCTCCTCCTGTCATTTGGGCCTCTCCTGATTGAAAAGAATTGCCACTCAAATCCACCTATCTGTCTGCCTGCCTTGGCCTTGATTTCTGTCACAGAAATGGCTCTTCCTCACCCCCTCCTGTCCTTCTCTTCCACCCCTAGCAAGGTTGGAGTTGGAAAGCTTTTCAACAGCCAAAACTAGTGTCTGTAGACTGACTGTGTTAAAGGCTCCAACAGGAGAGGGAATCAGAGGCTCAAGTTCAGGAGTAAGGGAAGGGAGATTTGCCACGGCCTAATCTCCCAGAACCATGTGGCAACGTGAATCTTGGGGCATGTTTCGGAGCTGCAGGATCTGCCTCCAATGCTGATACTGTAAGTACCCAGGACACCTTCCAGGGGCAGAACTTCACACGAGGACTCCTTTGCAGGTGTCTAAGGTTAGCGTTTCTATGAGGAAATCAGGGGGCTGGCTCTGTGGCCTCACTGAAAGCTCTCTGCTGACAGAATCAGATAATCAGCTAATACCTGACCCCGCCGTGTCCTGAGCCCTGGACTGATACATAACAATGTCATCAGGCCTGCCTTCTAAGAGCCTTAGCCAGCTTACCTCCTCTTTCAGAGAGTCTGCCCTGGGTAATTATTCCAAACTCGTGCCTGTGAGGAGGGCTAAGTGTCCGGTCCCTGTAATCCTCTGGGATGATCTCTCGTAACACCCCCTTCTCTTCACATTTAGCACTCCCAAAGTTCTGTGCTGGCTCTTGGAGATGGTAGCTTACTCCCGCCAGTGGGTAGCTACCTTAGATGATGAGTTCCTGAGAAAACAGTTTGGGACAAAAGATTGGCCCTGGGATCTGCAGAGGTGGAGGCCAGGAGGAGATCCCCAAGTGCACCTGTTCCAGGAATCCCAAGCTGAGAGCCAACCCTTCCCAACCAACCTTGCAAATAGTCACTGGCCCACCCATTCAGGTCAATGGAAAACCGGTGCAAATGAAGTAGCAGAGACCCAAGATGTCCAACTGCCTCTGGTTTAGGAGCATTCCAAGGAGGGGGAAATATTTGACATGTTGGTAAATCAATATTTGTGTTTCTGCACAAAACCAGGGGAGTTACCTGCTCCTTAGTCTGGAATGGGTACCTGCAGAGGGGGAGGGAAGAGACAGCCTAGACTAGAATCTCAGCTCTGGACTTCCCTTAACCACCTCGCTAAGCGTCCTGAATTTCCTCATCTTAAGAAAGGGGAGGTCCTTTTGTAGTTGATAAGTGAGATGATCGGGTGTTCAGGCACATGTGTGAGATGTGCCTCCTTCAAACCTTGTTACAAAGTCAGCACATTACCCGCCTGACATGAAAGAAAAAGGAGGGGAGGGGAAATAATAGTATCAACCTCACAGGGATTTCTGAGAAGATTAAATGAGCAAGTAAGTGCCAATTGCATAATGGCTAGCACATCGTGAATGCCTAATACACTTCGGCCTTTTTAAATTGCTTTTATACTCATTCAGTATTTTATAGTTTACAAAGCGTGTCCACATATATGTATTAACTAATTCAGTCCTCACAGCATCCCTGTAAGGGAGTCATTATGGACTCCAAGTTTGGGGGATGGAACATCAAAGCTCAGGGAAATCTAGTGATTTGCCCAAGGTCAATAATTCATATTTTTAAACAATCCAATCAAGACCAGTTACTTGCTTAGGATTTTGACCATTTGGTACAGGTATCAAGAACCAGATACCAAATGCGAATCGTTACCCACTTCCTTGAAGTGTCTTGCCAAAAGGGTATGACTGTAGTTTCATGCTGACATGACTTGCAGCTGTACCTGAGCAGGACCAGAACTTGGCCCTGTGTGGGGCGTTTGCAAGGTTGAAGATAGATCAGTGTCATCGTGCAAATTATTTCAAAGCCATGAGGATTCAGGGCTCTGTTGTAGCTCAGTGGAGAGTGTAGAGAAGAGGGTGACGATGTCACACATGAATAATGCATAGAGGGTGCTAAGCTTCAGTTTCAGCAAGATCCAAATGCTCATTTCATCTTTGATTTCTCCTTCTGGCTGTGCCATTCCCCATAGCCACTGATCCCGGGGCCTTCTGCTGGAACTGTATGGCCGCCCGCTAAATTGGCTGTTCTTGATAGTGAATAGAAAGAGGAGGGGGGCTGGAGGCAGAGAGAAAAAAAAAGATAAGTCGAGGGGAGGGGATTAGGGAAGATGAAAGAGGGAGATGAGAGAAGGAAGCTCTTTCACTGTACTACTCTTACACAGACTGCCACGGACCCCGAGAACTTGGTGAGGTTTTGTTCCAGGAGAACTTTTCCGGTCTTTTCACTGTGTGGCTGTCACAGACTGAACTCACTTCTCAAGAAGTGGGAGCGGTACAGGGCCGGCCCTAGGCTGATGGGGAGAACAGCAGAGGAGTCCTGCCATCGTTTGTAGGTGAGTGAAAGGAGACTTTCAGACAGGGCAGAAGGCAGACTTTGCTCAGCATGACCCAAAGTTCAGCCTCAGGAGATGAATACAAATATGGAAATGACAGCACAGATTCTGGGGATGTGGCACAGGCGGCTTCTGCCCCAGCTGCGAATCTGGAAACAAATGAGAGCTCCAAAACTGGCTTGTTTGGTTTAGCGAGAGGGCAGGTGCCAAAACAGCAAATGTCACCCTCCCCGTTAAGCCTGGGCAATTAAGATTCCCATTAGTCCTGGAAATGGGATACGGCCTCTGTGGGGTCAGAAGGCCAGAGGCTGCAGCAGCGTCGCAGCATCAAGGAGGAAGAGAGGACACAGAAAGACTTGTGATGTCAGTCCTAGGTGGGGCCGGTCTGTTTTAAGGAGATGTTCTAAGTTCAAGCCCAGGGTAGATGGGCTTTGGCAAGCACAAGTAGAAAGATTTCCACCTGTCTGCTTCTTAAAAATCAGCAGGTAGACTGACTACTCTAGGATAAACCGCCAAGAGCTTTGTTTTCTTTGGGGCAGCCATCTGAAGCAGTTGCAGCTGATTTTAATGAGACATAATAATATTCTATCAGTTCTGTGAGCTATAGACTGAGCCCACTGAGGGAACCTGCTCAACCCCCAAAATGATCAGCCTTGTCAAAATATGATCATTTTGTTCCTTATTATAAATGAAAAGAAGATATGATTTAAGTGTCATCCTCTGGGTATGGGAGCTGGATTCCTATAAATCAATCATCCAAAATAAACTCTTTGGAGTGATTTCACTACAAATATGCTGCAAACAATTTCTTTAAACAAAGCATAAAAGTATTACTGTATCTCTGCAACGTCAAAATGGCTTTAGACATGCATTATTGGGTTGCTGGGGTGTTCTTTGCTTAAAATATGTTATTTATGGTGTTGTGCTTGACAGGTGAAGTCAGTGCTGACTGCCTGCTGGAAAAACCTCCCTCTTGGTTGCCTGTCAGTCCCCAACAGTGAAAATGGTGAAAGAGGACAGGTGCCCAGGGTAGGGAGAGGTCCAGGGGCCAGACTGGGGTCCCCAGACTTTGCACATGTGACATTTTTCATCTTCATAATGGCTCCCATTGTATTGAAGGGTGGTAAGAACATAATTTCAGGCTATAGGATTCCCAGGTCTGTTACTAGCCATCAGACTTAGAAAAATCACACAATGCCTCTTTCATTCAGTTTTCTTTCTTAAAATGGGGACAATGGTGACAAGAGTAACATCTAACTCATTTGGTTTTTGTGAGGATCCAACAGGGGCAAACATGGGAAAGCACTTAGCATGGTGTCAGCCCACATGGTTGCACCAGGTCATGGTAGTTAGCTATTGTTGTTATTATCAGAAACCCAGGGAGTTGCAGGGCATGGTGGCTCATGTCTGTAATCCAGCACTTTGGGAGGCCAAGGCGAGTGGATCACGTTAGGTCAGGAGTTTGAGACCAGCCTGGCCAACATGGGGAAACCTCATCTCTCTACTAAAAATACAAAAATTAGCTGGGCGTTGTGGTGCATGCCTGTAATCCCAGCTACTGGAGAGGTTTAGGCACGAGAATCGCTTGAACCCGGGAGGCAGAGGTTGCAGTGAACCAAGATCGCGCCACTACGCTCCAGCCTGGGTGACAGAGTGAGACTCCTTCTGAAAAAAAAAACAAAAGAGAGAAACCCAGGGAATTTTCTGTCCCAAGGAGGTGCTATGGAGCAAAGCTATGCTCATAAACTGTAATCTGTCTTAATATGATGTCTTCACTTTATTCTGTCCGGAAAACTAGACTTGCAGAGGACAATGAACAACCCTAGGCCATAGAGTTCTGGAGCCCCATCTTCCCCTAAGGTGCCTGTATCACCAGTCTCGGAAAGAAGGCAGTGTGAGGAAGGAGGTGACGTACTAAGAGTTTTTCTACAAAGTAGATTTGTCTATCAAGCCCCATGTCACTGGCTTTCCATCTCTCTCCACGCACCTGGACAGGCATTTCTTCCATGCCACATTTTTGTAGCGCTCCAATCTGTCCACATTTTAACAACCTTGTACCTCAGTCGAGATAGAGTCTGAAAAGTTTAATATCATGTCAAATGAGAGAGCCAATAAAACTTGACATTATTAATATGATGTCAAGGGATTTTTTTTTCCCAACTGCTTAGGGAAAAAACATTGTGTCCCATTAAATGGAGCTCCTTGCACAGAGAAATATTAAGTGACTTTTCAATGACTACCAGCTGGAACTATTAGTTTTTCTTCATAAGCGTTGCTGCCGTCGATTCTGAGAGGCCAGTTGAGAACCTTTTATGAAGATGCTGGATAAGCTGGTGCAATCAGAAAAGCTTTTAGGTTTCCCTGGGATCCCTCTTTAAGTGGGGCTGTGTAGGGAAATGGGGATATGAATTATTAAAAGGCTTAAATACACTTGGCTGAGAGAGCATGGGCTTCATACTCCCTCTGTCCATTTATCCCCAAAGGACTGCAGTAGCCTTTCAGGACAATCTGCTGTGGAGTGGAAAACCAAGGCAAGAGTCCTGGAAAGAGGAGAACACAGGCCTTCCTCTCCCTGCCTGGCACCCCTGCCCCAGCCATCAGTGGCATCACGGTGGGCACAAGAGCTGCTGGTGTGGTGTGGCCCACTGTTCCACCCTGGCAAGGGAGAGGGGCATGAGTGCCCACAGCTGCTCCTGGCCCTTGCTCACACTGGGCTTCTGGGAAGGACGCTGTCAGGAAGCTGTGGGGGGGCCTCTGTTTCCCTTGGCCGGGGTCCATGGTTGCTTCACAGCACGTGGCTTTCCATGTCGGAGTCCCTTCCCAGGAAGAGGTCAGGACTTAAAATAAGCTGGCATGACTCATGTCTGAGTTGGGAGATGCCTCGCGCAAGTGCCGGCTTTTCAGGAATGTGCAGCTGGGGCAGCTGAAAAGAAAGCTCCAGAGGCTCAGACCTGGATTTCCAAGGAGTCTTTTGGCTGCTCAAGCCCAAATAAGATTGTTTCATCTGTTCCTACCTCTGGACTGTTTAGAAACCAGCATTTCTCCTAGGCTTTCTTATCCCCAGGGAAGCTGTTTCTGTAGCATTTACCCCATTTCCGACCGCACTCCAACACCATTTGCCTGCCCACGCAAGTATCTCATCACTTTCATTGTGGATGACTTTTGTAGTTCCTAGCTGTGACACCTTCTAAGGGCTAGACCTGTGTTCTTAATCTCAGGAATCCAGTGAGCTGGCTACAGAGGCAGTTGCAAGCTGGTGCTTATTTATGTAAGGCTGGAGTGTTTATTGTAGGGTTGTATTCCTTTAGTGAGATCAAAAAAATAAGACATGGATGGCAATCAGAACAGTCCTTATTTAGACTTCTGTGATGTTCCAGTTGACATACTTCCCCTTGCCCTTTGCCCCCACTCATCCTGAACCATCTGGAGGCATATGACCCCAGGGATAGCAGATGGAAGGCAGCTTGCTCTTCTTAAATTTCACCCAACTCTTAGAGACCTCTAGGGAAAATATCCTTGGGATGGTTCCTTGGGGGCACCTTAAGTACTCAAACCCCAACACTGGTCAGGAGCAGCTGATGAGGAAAATCCCTGTCCATGGACTTCTCTCTTCTCCATGGAAGTTAAGGATTGGATGACTCAGCCAAGGGCAAAGAGGTTGGGTGAGAAATGTGTCTTGTTTAGGTGTAGCATAATTGACAGCAGCCATTCCTCTCTGCTCCCATTGATCTCAGGATAAGAGGGAATACAATTATTATTATTGTAGAAGGGACTTAGTTCAGATGCCAGAAGCATCTCCCAACTCCCAAGATGGTGGTCTTCATGAAGCTGTGAAATCTCTAGTGCAGTGGGTCCCCCTGTTCTGAGCTCTTAGCTTCACCCCAGCTCAAATCTGACAATTCCTAAGCAGCACCTTTCCTTTTCTGGGACATGATCTAGAAGGTTCATATAGCTGACTTGGGGTTTTGAAGTGATAACTCCAAGAAAATTAGGAAAGAGTTAAGTGTACCTTGGATAAAGAATGAAATAGAGGCTGAGTGCCGTGGCTCATGCCTATAATCCCAGAACTTTGGGAGGCTGAGGCAGGTGGATCACTTGAGGTCAGGAGTTCAAGACCAGGCTGGCCAACCTGGTGAAACCCCATCTGTACTAAAAATACAAAAAATTAGCCAGGCCTGGTGGCCCATGCCTGTACTCCCAGCTACTCAGGAGGCTGAGGCAGGAGAATCGCTTGAACCTGGGAGGCAGAGGTTGCAGTGAGCTGAGATCATGCTACTGCACTCCAGTCTGGACGACTAAGTGAAACTCTGTCTCAAAAAAAAAAAAAAAAAAGAAATAGAAACAGGTCTGCAAACCTGCAAACCTGGGCTACTGTAGGAAAGGATGGAAGACTAAAAAACAAGAGACTCCATCACAATTGCTCAGAAGCAAATTCGACTCTACCTCTGGGCTTTGGTTTCCCTCTCAGTAAAACAGGAAATAAGACCTACCTGGACCTACATTAGAATTGTTGTTAGGATCCAGTGAAATCATAGATACAAACATCTCAGGAAAAAATGTAAATTACTTAAAAAATATGGAGGATTACCACTCTTATCAGTCCACCTTCCCACTCAGAGCTGACAGTGAGGATGTCCCTCAATGGTGGGAGGTAGAATCAGATGACATTTAAGATCCCCTTCAGCTCTAAGAGTCTGTGGATATATTCTCATTTTCCCCCCTATAGGTTTCACTTAGCCCACTCTTCATTTTGAGGCAGGGCAAGGGAGCAGAGTACATGAGCTGGCAACTCTCAGTCTACTTAGAGCAAAGACTGACATCAAGGACACACGCTACAACACAGACAAACCCTGAGGACCGTGTGCTAAGTGAAATAAGTGAGGCACAAAAAGACAAATGCTGTATGATTCTCCTTCTGTGACATACCTAGAATGGACAAAGCCATAGAGACAGAAATTAGAATGGTGGTTACCAGGGGCTGTGGGGAGTGGGATGAGGAATTAGTGTTTAGTGGGTATAACGTTTCAATTCAAGAAGCTAAAAAAGTTCTGGAGATGGGTGGTGGTGATGGGTGCACAACAATCTGAATATACCTAATGCCAGTGAGCTGCACACTTAAAAATTGTGAAAATTGGCCGGGCACGGAGGCTTGTAATCTCAACACTTTGGGAGGCTGAGGCAGGTAGATTACTTAAGCTCAGGAGTTTGAGACCAATCTGGGCAACATGGAGAAACCTTGTCTCTATAAAAAACACAAGAACAACAAAAATTAGCTGGGTATGGTAGCATGTGCCTGAGTAGCTGAGGTGGGAGGATCACTTGAGCCCGGGAGGCCAAGGCAGCAGCGACCGTGATCATACCACTGCACTCCAGCCCGGGGGACAAAGTGAGACCCTGTCTCAAAAACAAAATGGTAAATTTTGTTATGTATATTTAACCACAATTTTGAAAATCCCTGACATCAAGTCATACAGTTATTAAGTAACAAACTCCAATTCAAACCTAGGAGTAAGGTTTAGTCACCAAAATGTACTGTCTCTCACGACAAACTGATCTGCCACAGTCCCCTATGATTTGGGAAGCCTATCTCATTCCCTGTCCCATTGGTGAGGGCAGCAAGAAAGGACTCCATGATGGTGTGGGGTTGTCATTAGTGCCCCTAAGCACCCAATGTTGTACATGTCACAGAATCTGGGATTCTAAGAAAGCCCTAAGTTTGTGTCATCCCAGCTGGGGTAGCTCAAGACCATCCTTGGGCCCAGCAATTGGAGGTGTTCTCCCAAGCAAATGGAGGAAATTGTCTCTCTCTTCCTTTTACTGCAGCTCAACCCTTCTTCACCTTCCTGCTTTAATGACTTAATCAAGGGGCAGATGTGAGGAACTGATGCATGCAAAGGACAGAAGGTTCAACAGGATGTGTGGAACCCACTGCTGCTCCCTTCCCCTGCCCCAGAGTCACCGCCCCACCAGAGAAAGATAGGGGAGACAGAAAAAGAAAAGAGAAAAAGGCGAGAGAGATTTTGTACCCTTAAGCCTCCACTGCCGCAGTTCAAAAGACCAATCTTTACTGAAAATAAATTTAAAGGAGAATTTTTGATGTATATTATGGTCTCTGGTGTAGACAAGAGCGCTGTCGGCAGTGTGTGGAGTTATGCAAAGCCAAAGTGGGATTACTTAAAAGTGTCTGTAGTGCTTTGATTAACTGGTGTGTATTTTATTTTTTATATGACACAATCACAGACCTACATTGATAATATCTTGCTATTATTGTTTGACACTTGAATCTCCCTTTTTCCTATCACTTGGAAGTGGGCTTTGTGCAGTTCGGGGCAAGGGGCAGAGGATCAAGATGATCCCCAAAGGGATAAAAATGAGATGTGGTCCCAACTTCACATTTAAAAAAAATAAATAAAAGCAATGTATGAAAACCCCAGGACCTGTCGTAGAAAACGAAGAACTGACAGATCAGACAATAGAGACTCAAACAGATGGCCAAGTGCATGGGCTGAAAGAGAGTCCAAACTACCTTCTGAGGTTCCTTATGCCTGTCTGGAAAATATCCCCACGATGAATACATCCTCTGGGAATCAGAGGATGCCCCCACCTTTCTCTGTTCTGCTTTGGGACACAGGCTCTGAAACTCTACAAATTGCATTTCTACTTTGCCAGTTAGCTCTTGCTTGATTCTGCATCTAGTGGGAGCTAGAGGAGATTAGAAAGCTGGAGGAGATGAGAAAGGATTTGTTGCTCCCTATTTGCCTGGTGCTTCTGCCAGTGTTGTGCCCACAGAGAAGCACTGTGCCCCCACAGCAGCAATTGCTTCCAACCGACAGCTTCGTTGGCCCTCCCAGTACCAGCCTCACTGCATGCCCCCCAAGAGGTCACAGCACCAGCCAGGCAGTCCCCCCTCCTTGGATGTCTGAGTCCCCACTCCACAGAGCCCCTTCCTAAGCTCCTAAGATATTAACAGCAACTGGGTCACACCTCAGAATTCTGAGCCTTGGGGCCCCTCCTTCAAGCTTCAGAGGCAGCAGCAGCACCCAGGCAGCACCCCCAGCTTTAAGGTGTAGCTCCAAGCTCTGCAGGGTTCCTCCTTGGAGCTTCTAGGTTCTGGTAACCCCAGGTTCTCCTCATTGTTCATCCAGACCTAAGTAAGAACTGCTTCCTTCCATGTAACCAATCCCCTGTATAAAATCTTTTCTGTTGAAATGCCTAGAGTGGTTTCTGTTTTTCTGACCATACTCTGAACAGAATATGCTCCTTGAAACAAAGTTGTCTGAGCACTTGGGGCCAAGGGATGGAGGATTGCACCATCCTCCTTAAGGCAAAGATGATGCAGACCAGGACTTGGGCCTGGCTGGGCAGCATTTCTGAGGCTCACAAAGCCCAGGAAGAGAGGCCCATCAAGCCAGTTCACCACCTCACAGGGCAGGAATAAGTCAAATGGAGGTAAGGATACCAACTGTGGTGGCTGAGAAACCTGGAGAATCCTCCTCACTCCACTGGGAAGAAAATGAAAGGTGAGGCAAGGAGAAAATCCGCTCAGGGCCAGACATGGTGGCTCACACCTGCAGTCCCAGCCAGCACTTTGGAAGGCTGAGGCAGGAGGACCACTTAAGCCTGGGAGGTCGAGGCTGCAGTGAGCCATTGTCATGCTGCTGCACTCCAGTCTGGGTCACAGAGCAAGACCCTGTCTCAAAACAAACAAACAACAACAACAAAAAAACCCTCACTCAGGCCTTGCCTTGGAAACTCTCTAGAACGAGGAAATAGGCCCTTGGGATGCATTCTCTTCATTCATAGAATGGGCAGAGCAGCTGTTTTCCTGGCTGGCTTTCCCCAACTGAGTCTCTTGCCATCCCCCTCTGGAGCTCACAAAAACAAACTCAGAGATTTACTTTTCTTTCTAATTTCCTGAGATCTCATAAGTACTAGTCTGACTCTCCCTGCACCCTAGTTCCTTACGTCCTCTGCTCATGCACATACTGCACCATGGGGGGTCTTGTCTAAAGCCTGAGCTGAGAATTCCATCATTGACCCCATCCTCCACACCCACTGGTGTCTAAAAATAGAAGCCAAGTCTCTATTGTCACTGTGCCAGGAGGTTATGTGTTTGAAGGCAAAACATACACTCTGGTGTTCATGGGCACAGCCCTTCTGCCCTCCCACCTGCCCTGGTATAAGCTTGAGGCTTTGGGGAGTCATTTTATTTCCTCCCCAGTCAGATTCTCTATCTGAACTTCCCCCAAGCATAGTGGGGAGTCTTCTATTCTTAAAAGATAACTATGAAATTTCTTTATCCTTTAGCTCTGTACGTCCTCTGGTTCATTCAGGTAGATCTCCTTTTAGCATTGTAAAGTCAAAAGACCTGGCCTCTCACTAGCTGTGTGACTTTTGGTGAATTGATTCATCTCTCTGAGTTCCAAACTCTCTCATTTGAAAATCTGGGCAAAGATTGTCTATTTCACAGGGTTGTTGTGAGGGTCAAATACGATAATATATGTAAGAGCATTTTGTGCACAGTAAAGTCCTGTACAAATGGGAGGTAATATTATTGCAACAGTTGCTGCCCAAGCCACTCACTGCATTATTATTATCTAAGTCTTCCTTCTGGTGCTTTAAACTCATTTCTTTTTGCTCTGTCTGGTTGGGTTATGGCTGTTGATTTCTCCCTGGGGCACCAGCTGCACAGACAGG
The DNA here is from genome assembly GCF_003255815.1 of Theropithecus gelada. Lineage (NCBI taxonomy): Eukaryota > Metazoa > Chordata > Mammalia > Primates > Cercopithecidae > Theropithecus > Theropithecus gelada. Next base: position 107,197,834 of record NC_037682.1, on the reverse strand, counting down.
AGAAGGCTAAATCAGCCCTGTGTTTCCAGTCCTGATTCTAAGAACTCTCTGCAGGCCTCTGGCCCCACCAGGCTCCCCAGAGCATGGCCCAAGCTGTCCCTGGGGGGCCATATTTTTAGGCCTAGCCAGTTCCAACTGTGGAACTTCTTCAGACCAGGCTGGCAGGAGCCCAGGCAGTGTGCACATGAATCATAACTGCCTGTGGTCCCATTATGCAGGTCAGGGTGGCTGCGGAGGAGGCAGGGCCCTGACCTCAGAGGTCTGGGCATTATTTATTGCCTTTAGCCTCATGGGCTAATTTGGGCCTTTGCCCAGCCCAGGGGGAAATGGCTTCATCTTCTTTCTTCCCCAAGGGCAAGGTGAATTCAACTCCCTTTATTGTCTACCTCACAGGAATAAAAGATGGGGGCTGGCGGCGAGGGGAGAAAAAATGTAAGCACTCCCACGTACAATGTCCTATACTAAATAAGTTAAAAAAAAAAAAAAAAAAAAAATTGGGCCGGGTGCAGTGATTTACGCCTATAATCCCAGCACTTTGGGAGTCCAAGGTGGGCAGATCGCTTGAGGTCAGGAGTTCGAGAGCAGGCTGGCCTACATGGCAAATCCCCACCTCTCCTAAAAATACAAAAATTAGCTGGGCTTGGTGGTGGGAGCCTGTAATCCCAGGTACTCGGGAGGCTGAGGCATGAGAATCACTTGAACCTGGCAGGTGAAGGTTGCAGTGAGCTGAGATTGTGCTACTGCACTCCAGCCTAGGTGACAGAATGAGACTCCATAAACAACAACAACAACAACAAAAACTATTTCATCATTTTTTGTAAATAACACTTTTCTCCAGACCTACCGTAAAGTTTCTGTGATGTGTTGTCTTCCAGTTGCAATAAAAATTACTGAGTTGCATCAATTAAAAAAAATTAAAGGGAGGACCCCAGCCCTCGAGGAGTTTATAAAGGAATGAAAATCACCTATGGGAACAATCTTAGGCCCTTACAATTGAGCCTACAGCACGCATGCTAAAGCAGTGCCAGGCAGTGGGGGCATCAGATCTAGGAAGGGTTGAGGAAGGCAAGAGGTAATCAGGAAATATTTCTTAGATAACATTCCCTTTTTCTTTCTTTTTTAAACAAGTGTTTTGCAGAAAATTAGAAAATGAATACATAAAAAGAAGAAAATAAAAATCACCCATAATCCCTACCTGAGGATAACCACTGTCTACAGGTTGATCTATGCCCTTCCAGACATTTTTCAATACAGGTATTTATATTCATACAATATTAATAAAAATCAAATTATTCTGGGTGTACTATTTTATAACCTACTTATTTCACTTAATTTCTTGTGTCAATAGATATATATCTTCATTATTTTTAACGACTGCCAAGAATTCTCTTGCATGGATGTAAAAGAGAATGTGTATAAATTTTGCCAGTCCTCTGTTATTGGACATTTCAGAGATTTCCAGTTTGTGGCACCTTAAACAATGCTTCAGTGAACATTCTGGTGCTTAGCTCTTTATGCACATGTATGATTATTTCTTTAGGATAAGTTCCTAGAAATAAAAGCACTGAGCCAAAGGATAAACATATTTCTAAGGCATTTATTATCCTCTGTCAAGTCGTCCCTTACATTTTGCACCAAGGTACACTTATAATCAAATGAAGAATGTGAAGATTTAAGTTAGGCTTCGAGGCCAGGCATGGTGGCTCATACCTATAATCCTAGCACTTTGGGAGGCCAAGGCAGGCAGATTACTTGAGGCCAGGAGTTTAAGACCAGCCTGGCCAACATGGTGAAACCCCTTCTCTACCAAAGCTACAAAAATGAGTAGTCCCAGCTACTTGGGAGGCTGAGGCATGAGAATCGCTTGAACCCAGGTAGCGGAGGTTGCAGTGAGTCGAGATCGCGCCACTGCACTCCATCCTGGGCAACAGGCTGTCTCAAATATAAATAAATTAGGCTTCAAAAGTGGGGAGAGATGTGGATTGGAAAACAGGTAAGGAGACAAACTTGGGATAGGGAAAACAGGTACAAGATGTGGTCTAAACAAGTCATTTCTTTATTATTAATTTTTTATAGAGAGACAGGGTCTCGCTATGTTGCCGAAGCTGGTCTTGAACTCCTGGCCTCAAGCTATCCTCCCACCTCAGCCTCCCAAAGTGCGAGGATTATAGATGTGAGCAACCACGCCCAGCCAAGTCATTTCTTTATTCAGCAAACATTCATCTAATGTTGACTGTGAGACAGGCACTATGCTCGACAAAAAAAAAAAAAAAAAAAAAGCCTTTGAGAAAGGAGATTATAAGGAATATGGGTTTGGGCTTGGTTAAACATGTGTTGGGAGTAATGGAAAGTAATGGAAAAATGCCTCATGGGTGCACTCGGAAGGCTTGGCTGAGTAGTGGGACGAGGCCTGGCTCTGACCTTCTATGGAGTGAAGCTTAGGGGTCAACACTGAGTTCTTGAGAAATAGACACCTACATTGCAATCCTGGCTCAGCCACTGTCAGTGTTTAGCCATATAACTTAACCTTGAGTGGCTCATGTCTTTAGCTTCAAATATGGGGACTATAACCTACCTCATTTGGCTGTTGGGAAGGCAAAATAATCTAAGTCATGTTAAGGGCTGAACAGAAATGAAGTAAATGCTCAATAACCATTAGCCATCATTACTGCATAGGTGGGAGGTGGACAGGTTGGTGCAGGTCTGAGAAGATGTAATGGACCCCACATCCCCAGCTCAGTGACCCATTGGGTTCTGGTCTACCTACATTCTCTGTGTAGCCATTGGGCCCCCCCTTTAATGGTGACCTCAGGGGATGATGTGGAGTGGTCCAGCTGGCTCTCATAGGGCAAAAAGAAATAAAGCTGAAGACAAAAACAAATAAGAACATCGCCCACCCCCAGGGGCCATGAGGTCCTGAGGCTGGATCACTTCTGTTCACCCAACACTACCCCTGCCTGCTGTTGCAATGGGCCTGCTGGCCAAGTTTGCAAGAGCTGCTGTGGAGGCTTGCTCCCATCTCACACAACAGGTGCCACAGGGAGTCTCTGTGAGCCTATGATCTACCTATTTGTCCAGTGACTGCCTGTCAATCTCCCTCGGTGTCACTTCTGATAAACAGCTCAGAGAGAGCGACACCTTGATACATCAATTCCATCTGAGATTCCCCTGACAGGCCTCCCAGTGTCTGAATCATCTAGGTGATTCATGGCCAGCATAAGCACCGATGAACCCTTTCAACCATGCTGGGCGCTGCATCAGCCTCACACTTGTCAAACAGACTCCAGGCTCCTCCTCAGACCAGCCTCATTTTACTGTCTCCTACCCACTTCCCAAGGATGAGGGGAGTCTATTTGTCCATCCTTTTAGCAAACATGAATCAATCCAGGGCTAGCAGAGGCTAAAAGAGAAAGGGAGCGGACTGAAATCATCATCACAAGATCCAGGTTCCGGAACTGTTTCTGCTACCAGCATTCCTGCAGCTCCTAAAAAGTCATTTAACCTCTGTTAGATGGGACAACTGCAAACATCTCTACTCCACACATAAGAAGATATACCAGTAAAGAATCGTAGAATGTTAACCTCAAAGGAGAGGTCTTCAAGATCATCAGGTTTAACTGTCTTTATATTTATTCATTGAACAAACACTTACTGAGTGTCTATTATGTGCCAAGAACCATTCTAGCTTTGGGAATATATCAGTCAACAAACAGACAAAAATATCCTACACTCATGTGGCTTACAACCTTTATGAGAAGAGACAGAGAGCAAACTAAATAAATAAGTAAAACAGATAGTATATTAGATGGTGATAGGCACTAGGGAGGAAACTACATCAGAATAAAAGGAAGGGAGATTATTTGGGTTTAATTTTAAATAGGGTAGTCAGAGATGGCCTCCCTGAGGAGGTGATCTTGGAATAGATCTGAAGGAGGTTAGAGAGCAAGCCATGGGGCTCTCTGGGGAAATGTGTTCCAGGCAGAGGAAATGACAAGTGAAAAGATCCTAAGGAAGGAATTGCCTGGTGTGTACCAAGAAAAGTGAGAAGGCCCACGAGGCTGGAACAGAATAAAAACAGAGGAAGTACCAGAGGTCAGCTCACCTGGGGCCTTGTTGCCTTTCCAACTTTGGATTGTATCCCAAGAGAGATACTGGAGGTTTTGAACAGAGGAGTAACATGGCCTGATTTATGTGTCAACAGGTTCACTCTGAGGCTGTGCTGGGAATAATACCAACAGTAATAAAAGCTAATGCTTACGTAGCACTTCCTATGTGCCAGGTACCATTTTAAGTCCCTTCTGCATATTAAATCATTTAATCCTCACAAGTCTTAAGACGTAGGTCCTAGCATTGTTCCCATTTTACACCGAGAAAAGGAAAGCACACAGAGGTTATAAGTAACTTGCCTAGGTCACACAGCTAGTCAGCCACAGAGCCAGGTTTTGAATGGAGGCAGTTTAGCTCCAGATACTGTGCTTTGCCCACCCTACTCTGCAGGTCAATCAGGGCAAAGGGGAAGGCAATTAGTAGCCGTGATAGGGGTCTAGGAAAAGGTGGTGGTAGTGGAGAGAATGGATCAGATTCTGGCTCTCTTTAAAGGTAAAAGCAATAGGTTTTGCTGTCAGATCAGATGTGGGTGGAGTAGAAAGAGAGGATTTAAGCAACTGGATGGACAGAGTTGCTTCTAACTGAAGTGGGGAAGATCAGAAGAAGAGCAGGAGTTTGGTTTGGGACACACTGAACTTCCCATGGAACATCTGAGTCATAGAGATAGGAGCTTGGAAGAAACTGAGGAGCCAAGAATCTCAAATATTTGCTCAATGTCATAGAGCCAGTTAGGAAAAGGAGATTCAACCTTCTAGGTAGGAGCTTTTCCCCCTTTGGTGTTTCTAAGCACCTTTTCCATTCACCGTGGGGAACCCAATCTACAGTCACGCACCATTTGTCTATCAAAGTGGAAATCAGGCACTGGCTCCAGAGTGAAGAGCCTTCTCTTCACATCCTCATCCCTTGCTTGGGGTGACAGTGTATGCATGCTAAGGTCTGCAGTGGGAAGGGGAGTTCAAGGGGGCTGGTAACCTAGGAGACTCTCTCCAAGTGGTGAGGAAGAGACAGCTTTAAATGTTTACAAAAGTCTATCATTTCTCCCACTACAAAGGGAAGGCCCCCAAGACCTGCTGGAGCTGGGGCATTTGGCCACCACAGAAGGCCATTCCATGTAGCCTGGGAAGGCAATTACAGCCTCTGTCGTGTGGAGCTGGATGGAGCTGCCGGTGTTTATTTGGGTGGTGAGCTGCTATTTAAAATCAGGCTTTGTTTCTGAAAATGAGACAGCTGGGGCTACATTTGGTGGATAAAGACATTTTGTTGAACTTTCAAAATGGGGTATTATTTTCCATTTACACTTATTTCACGGAGAATTGTAAGAAGATGAGATTGTAGACGTGTCTGTGATATGCAGTAATGAGTGATGGATCTTTGAAGGTAAAAATATCTCTAGGATATTTCTTTTTCTTTCTTTCTTTTTTTTTTTTTATCTCCTCTCTCTCTCCTCCAGGCCTCAGGTTGGGTGGGTTTAGGTTTTGTTTTGTTTTGTTTTTTAATATCAAAATGGAGAGTGTCTCCAGTGGGAGTATAGACTGTTCTCTGCTCAATGTTTGTCTTAATAAAGGTTAAAAGAAATGAAATAATATTAAAAAGGCTCTCAGGAGACAGGAGCACCAGATGCTTCCAACTCCCCGGACTGTTGCGGAAGAAGGCAGGATAGCAAGACTGGGGAACCTACAGGGCAAACGGAGCAGCTGATCCCTCCAGACCACCCAGCCCCAGGCTGAAAAACTCAGGAAACAAAGGAACAAGCGAAGGCAGAGAGGGCTGGAGAAGAAGACAAAGGAAAGGAGAGGAATTCAGATGCCAAGAAGATGCTTCTCTCTCTCTCCACATTCAAGGCCCTCTCTTTCCCTGGGGACTGGCATCGGGAAGGGTATGCATCCCAGAGGAGTCAAATTCGATATCTTCCCCTCTCTCTACCTTCTCTTAATTGCTTTGGAAGAAAACCAAGAAAAGATACCAGAAGGAAGAAAAACATTCAGCTTGATTTTCTTGGATAAGGGCTTGTATAAAGAAATCCAATGATGTTTATTGAATAAATAAATGAATTAATCATTAATCTATCAGACAGTATATCAAAGAATCAATACATGAATCAGGAATGAATTGGGGAATCAGTGAATCTGGCATAAATTCTCAGATTTCTTAACCTCCTGCTTTAGCACACAGACCTCTATATCTTTGTGTATTGACAAAGGTCAGTATCCTCCATTAAAAAAAGAAAAAAAAAAAAAAAAAAGAACTCACCACTGTCAAAAGCCTGCATCTCGCTATGTACTTACGAAAATACTGGAGAGACCCCCTACCCTATTGAGTCCTTTGTGCATAAGTATTAGGAAGTAGAAACCAATTTTCTGAAGGGAGGAAAGGAAATATTTTCTAATAGACTGGGTTCAAAACAGACACTGCATGCTTGTAGCTTAACCCTGCCAAAGGGCAGGGTTAAACTTTCAGTGTTGCAACTTTTGAAGGTCTTTTTAACTGTGCTTTGCTTCTCTGAATGTTTCAGGTACAACTACCCTGCACCCTATCACTACTAACTGGGCAGGGTCTATGTCTTCTTCCTCTTGATGTCTTCCTGCATCTGTAGTGGCCAGGACTGTGGTGGAAACATAGTGGCCATCAGTAGATGCCTCTTCAATTGAATTCAAAGTAGTCATGTTCAGTGTGGCAATCCCTCAAGGATCTAGAACTAGAAATACGATTTGACCCAGCAATCCCATTACGGGGTATATATCCAAAGGATTATAAATCATGCTACTGTAAAGACACATGTACATGTATATTTATTGCGAGACTATTCACAATAGCAAAGACTTGGAACCAACCCAAATGTCCATCAATGATAGACTAGTTTAAGAAAATGTGGCACATATACACCATGGAATACTAGGCAGCCATAAAAAAGGATGAGTTCAGCTGGGCGCGGTGGCTCACACCTGTAATCCCAGCACTTTGGGAGGCCAAGGTGGGCGGATCACAAGGTCAGGAGATCGAAACCATCCTGGCTAACATAAAAAATTAGCTGGGCATGGTGGCGGGCGCCTGTAGTCCTAGCTACTCGGGAGGTTGAGAGAGGAGAATGACATGAACCCGGGAGGCGGAGCTTGCAGTGAGCCGAGATCACGCCACTGCACTCCAGCCTGGGCGACAAAGCGAGACTCCATCTCAAAAAAAAAAAAAAAAAGGATGAGTTCATGTCCTTTGCAGGGTCATGGATGAAGCTGGAAACCATCATTCTCAGCAAACTATCACAAGGAGAGAAAACCAAACACCGCATGTTCTCACTCATAGGTGGGAGTTGAACAACGAGATCACTTGGACACAGGACATCACACACTGGGGCCTGTGGTGGGGGGCAGGGGGAGGGATAGCATTAGGAGAGATACCTAATGTAAATGATGAGTTGATGGGTGCAGCACACCAATATGGCACATGTATACGTATGTATCAGACGTGCATGTGGTACACATGTACCCTAGAACTTAAGTATATATATAAAACAACAACAACAAAGTAGTCATGTCATGTCATGTCAAGATTTCCAGCTTTTTTCCCAAAGACCATATTTTACGAAGCTACAGCAAATGCTAATCAATGGTCAATTGTGAATAGCAATTCTATTGTTTAAGGCCAAATACCCGGGAGTCATCCTTGAGGTCTACCTGGGATAAAACTTATAAATTCCCCTGGCATTGGAACCAGGCTAAAAGAGACAACAGCAACTTGCCAATTAACTCTTCTTAATGACTTGAAGTAGCTGAGAACTTGGACGCATAAGATTCCATTGAGAGAAAGTGTCCTGCATTTTGAGCTGGGAGCAATAAGATCATAAGAAGCAGGAAGGGAAGAGATAGTTGTCTCTGAAAGCATAATTTATATTCAATAAATTAAGAAGGGCCACCCGGGGAATCCAACAGTCAAGTACGGAGTAGGAAGCTAAAAGAAATTCTCCAGTCTGGGAAGAAAGGACTACATGAAAGCAGAAAATGGCCCAGATGTCCTGAACAACACAGAGTAGATCAGTAGATGATTTTCAGGGGCTTTATTTGGACAGAGGGTGGGGTCATCTGCTTTGGGACCCCATCTTTTTTAATGGGGATGGAGTGAGAGATGAAGTGGGAGACAGAGATGGAAGAGAGGCCAGAGAGACTCCTGTTGTGCTGAGGAGGCAACAGGCTATGCTGTGAGTGAAACATAGGGTGCTCCAACTTCTTTTCCACACCTAGAAGCTGAAAAGTTCTTCCCTGATATTAGGCCATGGGGGAATGTTTGGCCTGAAGACTGGAGAATCCTAGAATTCTAAGAAGGAAGGGCTTTTAACGATCGCTCTGACCGATCCCTCTATCTTACCGAGAAGGCGACTCAAGCCCCGGGATGGAAGAGTGAACGTCTGTACCTGAGCTCACCTCCCTTTCCATAGTGCTCTCTATAAGTTCACACCTCCCACGTTCATCCTCCCCCAGGCAAGTAGGCAGATGTTAAAGAAAAGCCTGCCACATTTCAGATCACTCTTTTTTTTATTGCCTCGCAAATGAGACCTGGATTTTGAAAATACCATCTCCAGCCCTGACAAGTTTGAAAACTTGCAGAATGAGGAGGAGGGCACAGGGATGAGGAGGCTTCCAGGAGGTAAGGAGTTGGTCTCCCCCTGCTTAGAATGTAAGGACATGCCTGGTGGAGTGATTCCCAAATGCCAGTCCCATAAGGGGGACGTGGGAAGCCTGTTAAAAATATTGAAAACCTTGACCACCCCTGAGAATTCTGATCCCACACATCTATTCCATACATCTAGTGTGGGAATCTGTATATTTAACGAGCACCTTAGGTGATTCCTATCCATGGGTTTGGGAGAGGAGATTGCTCAGACAAAAGCAGAGAAGCATGGTCTCCTACCTGCTGCATAGATATACATGGTTTCTTTTGTCCATCCATAAAATGGGAAGGAGACTCCCCACTCACACCTTCTGGCCTCCCTAATGGGTCAGTGAAGACAAACAGAAACCAATGACTCAGAAAACGCACTGCACTCCTCTGAGATGCTCTATGTGTCTGGGGCACTATTAATTCAGGTTTTGATTATTGTCGGTTCTATCACTGAGTCCTGGAAGGAAGGGCTGGTCTGAAATAGCCCCATCCACGTGTGCCCAAAAGTGACCCTCTAACCCCTCGCCCACCTTTTGCCAGCCCACCCGAGACACATACCCCAGCAGCTGACCCCCATTCTGGACTCACCCTTGAGTTAAGGCCACCGGGGAAGTAATTAAAGATAATTGAGGCTGCAACTTCTACATGAAGAAATACTGCCACCCAGGCGGTAATTAATCACCTCCTCCACCCTCCCCCACCCACCACCCAAACCCCCCTTTGGTTCAGACCAAACTGGGTCTTTATATCCACATGTTCAGGCAGACTTCCAATTCTCCCAAAACCCTTGTCATGATTGGCAGTCTTTCATTACCCACATAGCCCAGCCACAATGCTTAACATTCCATTTTGCTCCCTACTTAACATTTTCTGATGTGCATTGAAAGCAACAGCCCCCACCCAGGGCTTCTGACCATCTCACTTCCCCAAGTCTACTATGGAACATTCCAAAAAAGATAAACAGCGACGCTCCCCAGTTGGTAAATGTCAACCATCTAGGTTTTCTGCACAAGCGCAGGGTTTTACGTGCCCCACACTATTCTAAGCTGATAACATAGATAACCCATCTGGTCATGGCCTGCTTTCCCTCCCAGGGTGGGCAAGGGATTATAGCTGTTTTAACGCTGGGAGACTCAGAGCTTGTAAAGAGCCTGTGCTCTGAACAGGGGGACAGTTACATAAGTCCCCGGAGCTCTGGCACTGCAGGACAGCGGGCTCCACGTGGCTTCTAGTTACAGGGAGGCTGATGGCCGTGGTTGAAGATACTGTCACAGGACCCGGGTCTCAGCCCACTGATGTCCCACCAGCCATTGCACTAAAATGGAAATTAAGCACAGTGTCATGGCCATTTAGGACATTAGGAGCGGAAGGCACCCAAGAGCTGTTTCCTGGCCCTTTGCCCACCTTATTAACAAGGTGCAAACGAGGACCTCGGCTGGGAGAGGGAAACAGCTGGAGAAAAGAGACCTTCTCTGCAGGTAGAGACATAAGCAGAGGAAGGGGATGCAGGGAGGCTGTGTCCCAAATCACCTTGGCTGAGAAGAAAATTGGCTTGATAAATGAGAAAAAAAATAATCAACTTCTGATGAAACCGTTTAAGGAATATTTTCTAGGTTGCAAAGTTTCTCCAGTTCCTGAATTTGCACTCTGCCCTCCGAACACACACACACACACACACACACACACACACACACAATGGGGGGAGGGTCATAAGGGGGTCTGGGGAAAGAAATAGGACCAAGCAACATCCGCATTCATTGACTTCCACCTCTCATCATTTGTAATTTGTTTGAAACCTTCAGGCTAGTGGCTCTCTGCAAGGCTTCACCAGCCTGCCAAGTTCTCTAGCTCAGAATCTGGGGAAATCCTGGCCTTGGCTGGAATCCAACCCTGGATACCAGGGCTATCTGCTAAATAAAGACCACAATCCCCAGTGCTGAGGGATGGACGGGGAGCTGCTGTGAACTCACCCCCAGTCCACTTCCACCCTCCCCTACACACTCCCTATTTCCTCTCTCCTCAGTGACCCTGACCTTTATTTCTGGCAATTGTCCTGGCTAAATGACTGACAAGACTTCTCTTAGAAAATGTAAAAAGCCACAGAGATCTGGGTAACTCGGCAAAGAGAATAAATGCCATGGTTGCCCTCTTCACCTCCTTCTCGTGGACATGGACACACATTCCAAGGTGCTTTCTTCACTTCTAGCCCAAGGCAGGTCAGGGTCAGGAGGACCCTGGGAGCTGCCACGCAGCCAGCGCAAACCTTCTGCGCAGGGCCAGGCTTTCTCGCTTCTTTGCCAACAGCTGCAGCAGAGGTGAACTGGGACATGGGAACCACCAGCTCCCTTTGGAGAGAGGAAAAAAATTAAGAAGCGCGTTTTTCTGTCCTGTCAGGTCTATTTAAGTATTTAATGAGGTGAGATAGTACCAATAAATTTAACATGGCACAATAACTCTGATGATGTGGGCCACAGACTAATAAGCTCCCATCCCAGGGACAGAAGAGTGATCTTGCCTTCGCTAGATCTTATCGGGTTTGATTGCTTTGTTCAGATATTAAAAAGGTTGAGCAAGGACTTTCAGGCACTGCCACAAATCCATGCGTATCCTCCCAGCCAAGATAGATTGAAGTCAGGCCGTGGAATACAAGGCTGTTTATTTTAATTGACAATTGAGAGGAGTGGAATAGGTGGAAGGTGGAGGGTGGAGGGTGGGTGAGGAGCCACAGGGGCCCCTGTGATTGGGTGGTTTGTGTGTGTTTTCCCCTTCTCTTCAGAGTCTATGGCAGACCTTCAAATTCCAGGCACTGTCCAATTGAGTGTCTGCTCCTGAGGCTTCAAAGAGTCTCTTTCTTGTGTGTCTTGAGTCAGGAGACGGGCCATTGACCCATGTGTCACCAGTAATTTTCATCCTCGCCTCTCGGGGAATGAGACCTGCTGTGGACGTTTCCCAGCCACTTGTGTCCAGCCCCGAAGCTGGTCCCATTTTCGCAGTCTGTCCTCTCCTTCTGCAGATTGATGGGATGCATGCTGGAGTCCTTTGAGGTCAGGGAACCACATGATTCACTTCTAATTCCCCCATAGCACCAAACACAGATCAGAACTTCTAAAGTGTCATATGCATATATTAGAGGGTAAGTGAAATAATTGTACATGGCATATGTGTGAACATTTTAAAGTTAACATTTAGATATATTAAGTGTATTGTATTATATAAATATAACTAATGTAAGACACTTAATTTCACAGATATTATTACTCAGGATAAGGCTAAGGTAGAACGTAAGTTTAAAAATGAGTTACATGGCTGGGCGCAGTGGCTCATGCCTCTAATCCCAGCACTTTGGGAGGTCAGGAGATCGACACCAGCCTGACCAACATGGTGAAACCCTGTCTCTACTAAAAATACAAAAATTAGCCGGGTGTGATGGCACACGCCTATAATCTCAGCTACTTTAGAGGCTGAGGCAGGAGAATTGCTTGAACCTAGGAGGTGAAGGTTGCAGTGAGCTGAGATCACACCATTACACTCCAGCCTGGGCAACAAAAGCAAAACTCTGTCTCAAAAAAATAAAATAAAATAAAAATGAGTCACGTTCAGATACACTATTAAATAAATAATGGTACGGGGAGTATTCAAATGAGTAAAGTTTGGGGAACACTGTTTTAGCTGACTTACTAATTGATTGGTTAGCTATTTGGTCATTTAGTTGGTCAGTTATTGGTTTCAGATCGACAGATATTTTTCCCAACATTTTATTATGTAAGTTTTAAAGCATAGCAAAAAATGTTGAAAGAACTGTATAGTGAGCACCCATATACTCGCCTCCTAGATTGGCCAATTATCATTTTTCTATATTTATCACATAGCTGTCCATCGACCATCTAGCCATCTCTCATGTCCCCCATCAATCTCTTATGTTTTTGGATGCTTTTCAAAGTAAATTGCAGACATCAGTGCAGTTCACCCTGAAACACTTCAGCATGCAAATCATGAATCTTCAATATTTGTTTATGGTTATTTTTGTTGAAGAAAAATTTACATACCATGAAACGCACAAATCTTAAGTGTATTGGCCGAGTGTGGTGGCTCACGCCTATAATCCGAGCACTTTGGTGGATCACTTGAGGTCAGGAGTTTGAGACCAGCCTGGCCAACATGGCAAAAACCCATCTCTACCAAAAAATACAAAAATTAGCTGGGCATGGTGGTGCGTGCCTATAGTCTCAGCTACTCAGGAGGCTAAAGTGGAAGAATCACTTGAACTCAGGAGGTGGAGGTTGCAGTGAGTCAAGATTGCTCAACCACACTCCAGCCTGGGCAACAGAGTGAGATCCTGTCTCAAAAAGAAGAAAAAAAATCTTAAGTGTAACATTCAATGAGCTTTGATAAATGCATACCCTTGTGCATCCCAAAATCCTATCAAGGTATAGAACATGACCATCAACCCCAGAAGTTTTCCTCATGATCCTCCCAATTAAACCCCACTCCTGTCCTCCAGAAGACACCACTGTTGTGATTTTTTCACTTTATATTACTTTTGCCTATTATAGAAGTTCATATAAATAAAATAATGCAGTGTGTACTCTTGGTGCCAGTCTTCCTTCACAATGTAAGGCCCAACGTTTTTGAGATTCATCTGTATTGAGGCATGTATCAGTACTTTGTTCCCTTTTACTGCTGAGTGGTATTCTTTTGTTTGTATCCATTCTCCTGTTGATGAACACCTGGGCTGTTTCCAGATTGGGGCTTTAATCAATTGAGTTGCTATGAACCTTCTACAAGTCACTTTATGGATACCTGTCTTTACTTTTCTTGGATAAATAACTAGGAGTTGTATTGTTGGGTCATAAGATAGGTGTATGTTTAGTTTTAAAAAAAAAACTACCAGACCGGCTTCAAAAGTGTCTGTGTACCGCAACTCATAATGTATGAGAGTTACAGTTAATCCTCATCTTTGCCAACATTTGATGTTGGCTGTCATTTACATTTTAGCCATTCTCACGGATATGTAGTGGTATTTTATTATTGAGTATATTTTCATGTACTTATTGGCCATTTGTAAACTTTCTTTAGTGAAGTATCTGTTCAATCTTTTGCCCATTTCTTGTTAATGTTGTTTGTCTTTTCATTACTGTGTTGTGTCAGTTCTTTTTTATTTTTATTTATGAATTTATTTATTTATTTACATTTTGAGATGGAGCCTTGCTCTGTTACCCAGGCTGGAGTGCAATTGCACGATCTCGGCTCACTGCAACCTCCGCCTCCCAGGTTCAAGAGATTCTCCTGCCTCAGCCTCCCAAGTAGCTGGGACTATAGGCACATGCTACCACACCTGGCTGATTTTTTGGCATTTTTTGTAGAGACGGGGCTTCACCATGTTGGCCAGGCTGGTTTTAGCACCCGGCCTTTTTGTTTTGTTTTGTTTTGTTTGAGATAGCTTCGCTCTGTTGCCCAGGCTGGAGTGCAGTGGCTCAATATCTCCTCACTGCAACGTCTGCCTCCTAGGTTCAAGCAATTCTCATGCCTCAGCCTCCGAAGTAGCTGGAACCACAGGTGCGTGCCATGATGCTCAGCTAATTTTTGTATTTTTTTAGTAGAGACGGGGTTTCGCCATGTTGTCCAGGTTGGTCTCAAACGCCTAACCTCAAGTAATCCACCTGCCTTGGCCTCCCAAAGTGCTGGGATTACAGGCTTGAGCCACCACACTTTGTTTTTTTAGGACAGGGTCTCACTCTGTCACACAGACTGGAGTGCAGTGACACGATCATGGCTCACTGAAGCCTCGACCTTCCAGGCTCAAGTAATTATCCCACCTCAGCCTCCCTAGTAGCTGGAACTACAGGCGCTTGCCACCAGACCTGGATAATTTTTGTATATTTTGTAGACACGGGGTTTTGCCGTGTTGCCCAGGCTGGTCTGAAACTCCAGGACTAAGTGATCTGCCCACCTCAGCGTCCCAAAGTGCTAGGATTACAGTTGTGAGCCACCACACCTGGCCTAGAAACTTTATAGTTTTAGCTTTTACTTCAGGTCTGTAATCCATCTCAAATTAATTTTCATATATGGTAGGGAACAAGGAAAAATTTTTTCCTTATAAATATCCAGTTGTTTTCAGTAAAAATTGTTGCCAGTGTGGTGGCTCACGCCTGCCATCCCAGAATTTTAGGAGGCTGAAGCAGGAGGACTGCTTGAAGCCAGGGGTTTAAGACCAGTCTGGACAACACAGCAAGACCCAGGCTCTACAAAAAACAAAACAAAATTAGCTGCACATGGTGGCTTGTACCTGTGGTCCCAGGTACTCAAGAGGCTAAGGTAGGAGGATTGCTTAGTGACAGAAAGAGAGCCTGTCTCAGGAAAAAAAAAAAAAAAAGTTGAAAGACTTTTTTTCCCCTCTTTATGGCTTTTGCACTTTTGTCAAAAATTAAACGACTATATAAGTGTAGGTCTATTTCTGGGCTTTCTGTTTTGCTCCATTGATTGATGGATTTTTTTAAAAACAGTCTTAGAATGTTACAGCTTGAAGGAAACAAATATTCTTTATTGTTTTGTAAACTTTCTTAGATTACAGATCCCTTTAAGAATCTGATGAATATTTTGAATCATTTCTAAAGAAATTGCACATAGATATAAATGTTTGCATGTGATTTTAGAGATCATAGGCCTTTGAAGCCTTTATCCCAACACTCATATTTTACAAAAAAGAAAACTGAGGCCTAGAGAAATGACATGGTTTGTCAAAGGCTACAGACTTTAGCAAATGACAGAGCTAATGTTAAAACCCAGGGCCTTTTAACCTATTACACCGGCCCCCTCCAAAATGTGTATGTCACAGTCCCTATTGACCAAGAGCTTACATTTCAGGAGGAAGTTAGACATGTTTACAGCCAGGCATAATAGAAGACATTACAGGATAAGAACCAAACCAGAATAGATTTGGGCTTATCAGGAAAGGCTCCGTGGAGAAGGGACGCTACAGGGTGCGGTGGCTCACGCCTGTAATCCCAGCACTTTGGGAGGCTAAGATGGGCAGATCACTTGAGGTCAGGAATTTGAGACCAGCCTGACCAACATAGTAAAATCCTATCTCTACTAAAAATATTAAAAAATTAGCCATGGTGGCACTCGCCTGTAATCCCAGCTACTCAGGAGGCTGAGGCAAGAGAATCACCTGAACCCAGAAGGCAGAAGTTGTAGTGAGCCGAGATCATGCCACTGCACTCCAACGTGGGATCTCAAAAATAAATAAATAAATAAATAAATAAATAAATAAATAAATAAATAGGATGCTATGGTCTAAAACACTCTAGAATGAGCCAAAGCTCTGCAGTAGAATAGATTCAGAAAAGACTAAGCTCCTCAAAGCTAAAATCTGGGCCTGTGTACAGATGGAAAAATAGACATTGTATATTTATAAAAGGATTTGGAAGATCATAACGACACCTCTTACATTTTTTTCTGATGGGAAAAAGGTGAATAGCTGGAAAGAAATTTCCTACGAGTTTTTTGTTGTTGTTGTTGTTTTTGCTTTTGTTTTTTTTCACTTTGTCCCGGAAGCCATCACTATTATAAATTGAAAACTCTGTGTTTCTGGGTGTATTTAGAAAGGCAGGCTGAACTATCCTCAGGGCAAAAAAAAAAAAAAAAAAAAAGGGTGGGGGAGGCAGAAAACATTGAGCAGAAAGAATTCATAAGCTGGTATCAGCAGTCCCCAAATTGAAACATGTCTCTAAAATTTACTAATTGTGTGATCTTGCACAAGTCATATATCCTTTCTGACCTCTTGTTTTTTCATTTGTGAAATGAGATTAATTATAACACCGACCTCACTAGTTGTTGTGATGTGTCAGAGAAGTAAAATATGTGAAAGCACATTACCCCGGGTAGAAAACTGCAAAGGAAAGTGGCATCATTATTATGGAGTCACCGTGGGACCCATTTGGAGGAACCCACACACTGATGCTGGGCACTGGCTCAGGGAGGCAACTGCTGCCAGGGAAACCCAAAGCACCATGCTTACAGCCAATCCCTGAACAATACCTTCCCTCCCCAAAGGCAAAGCGTTGGGTGGGAACTCCAACTGCACACACATGGACAGGCTTCATTTTTGACATTTCTCATTCAAGGCTGCCTTTGAAATTCTTTAACTCTGCCCTATGTCTTGAGAGTGAGGGTGGGTCTGAGAAGGGGGGAAAAGCAAACCACATATTGCTATTTCTTTAAGCTATATTTACTTGATAAGTCAGAATAGAGTAGGTTATGCTGCAGTCACAAACGACCTCAAAGTCTTGCTGACTTGTAGCAATAAGAGGTATTATTCTGTAAACAATACAATACGGAATAGAACAGAACTAGGGAATCTCTTCTGTGTCTCCTCCCTCCACACCTGTGTACTCTAAGAGAACAGCTGCCATCTTAAACATTACCAGTCACTGTAATAAAAGAAAAGAGAGTTTGGAAGGTTTTCATGTCAATAATAAAATGCCCTAGCACATGTGACTTCTGCTCACTACTCATTGTCACATGGCCACAGAGAGGAACCCAACTCTAAGGAGGGCAAGAAGTACAAGCCTGAGACTGGGTAATTTATAAAGAAGAAAGGTTTAATTGGCTCACAGTTCTATAGGCTGTACAGGAAGCATGGCTGGGGAGGCCTCAGGAAACTTACATCACGGAGGAAGGCAAAGAGGAAGCCAGCACATCCTGCACGACAGGAGGGAGAGAGAGCAGAGGGAGGTGCTACACACTTTCAAACAACCAGATAGCATGAGAACTCTATCACAAGACAGAACCAGGGGGATGATGCTAAACCTTTAGAAACCACCTCCATGATTCAATCACCTCCCACTAGGTCCCACATCCAACACTGGGGATCACAATTCAACATGAGTTTTGGGTGGGGACACAGAGCCAAACCATGTCACCAACAAATACTTAGAAAGTAGAAAACTGGGCCAGCCTCAGTGGCTCACACCTGTAATCCTTACACTTTGGGAGGCCAAGGTGGCTGGATCACTTGAGGTCAGGAGTTTGAGACCAGCCTTGCTAACATGATGAAACCCTGTCTCTACCAAAAAATACAAAAAATTAGTCAGGCATGGTGACACGCATCTGTAGTCCCAGCTGCTCAGGAGGGTGAGGCATGAGAATTGCTTGAACCTGGGAGGTGGAAATTGTAGTGAGCCAAGATGGTGCCACTGCACTCCAGCCTGGGCAACAGAGTGAGGCTGTCTCAAAAAGAAAAGAAAGAAAAGTAAGTAGAAAACGAAATAGGATAAATAACTTTTATTACTTCCCTCTTACATCCCCTGGACCCCTTGTGCTGTTACATATTTGATGGTTTTGTATGTTCTGTTTCATCTTCTGTTTGGAATGCCAATATCTCTTCCTAGGAGCACCTATTCGTCTTCTAAAACTCATTCAAACATCTCCTTCTCTAGAAGCCACTGCAGAACCACTTATCACAGGGCCTCACAAGTGTAAGCTTTTCTCTTTGTTTCCCTACTTCATTGAGGATGCCTTGAGGGCACAAAATAAAAGCTCATGCAATGGATGAATGGATGAATAAATGAATTATGATACTCCTTGCCCAAGATAACCTGACCTTAATCCCCCACCCCACTCAACCCCGTGAATGGCCCTGAATGGCCCAGAAGGAGAAAAGCAAGTTTTGCCACACCCTTTCCCGATTTCTTCACCATTAATAGTTAACATTTAGTAAGCACTTACTAAGGGCCAGGCACAATTAAGAGTGCTAATTATATTATCTAATTTAATCTTCACAACAACATTACAAGCTTCCTGTTTTAGAGATTATGTATTAGAGATTAAAGTAATCAAGTTTAGAGAGTTTCCATGATCTGCCCAACACCACACAGATAGTAAGAGAACCATGCCTGAACTCAGGTTTATCAGAGGTTAAAATCCATACTCTTAACTTCTCAATGTGGTGCCTCCACAGGTTACAGAAATAGGCCACTGACACATGTGACTCAGATTGTTCTACTTTCTGTAAGCACAATGCTGACAACAAAGACAGGAGAATCTCTCTGTCCATAGCCCCTAAACAAATGTGTGCAAAGGTTAGAGAACTAGAATACAATAGAAGCCCCATCCTATTGTAGTTCCTTTTAGCCAGAGAGCCCACAGTAAAGCCCACCATTGAAACTAGCCTGCTCTGACCATGACAAGAGAAGACTGATATGAATAGTTCATTGAATGGAGATTATTTAGCCAGAGAAAAGAAAACTATGAGTGATTTAATAGATGGTAGTTGGTCACCAGATGTTCACTAAATCCACCGAGGATAAAAAAGACAGCACTTAAAATTCAGCTTGGGGGATTTCAATTAGGCAGCAAGAAGGCTTTCTCAACAGTAAGAAGTATTAAATATCTTTGACTAATGAGCAGTGATGGAATGCTTCTTTAAGTCTAGGGTCCTTATTCAGGGATTTATTCTTTTATGTATTTAGCTACTTACTCATTCACTCTTTCAGCAGTTGTTTATTGGCCAGGCACTGTGGTAGGTACAGCCATCCCTTGGTATCTGCAGGGGATTTGTTCCAGGACCCCCACCCCTAGATACCCAAATCCACAGATGCTCAAGTCCCTTATATAAAATGGTATAGTATTTGCATATAATCTACTCACATCCTTCCATATACTTTAAGTCATCTCTAGATTACTATAATACCTAATGCAATATACACACTGTATAAATAGTTGCTATATTGTATTTTTCATTTGTATTATTTCTATTGTTGTATTTTTAATTTTATTGGTTTTTTTTTCCAAATATTTTTGATCTGTAATTAGCCGAATCCAGGAATGTGGAACCTGTGGATATGGGGGGTCGACTATACTAGAAATACAAATGTGAATGAAAACACTTCTGTTCTTCAGGCTGTCTTCCTGAAATCTTTTTTTCGTGATGTAAAATTTCTTTGAAAGCTATACAACAACACTTTAATACAAACAAATTTTCCCATTTCCTAGGCAGGCCCTGGTTACCAGACTTGGTATATGTTGGTTGGATGGTAGAAGCTAAAGAGAAAGGGAAGGAAATATGGGGGTACTTAGGACTCTATTTGGTTTCCTATTGCTGCTGTAACAGATTATCACAAACTTAGTGGCTTAAGACAACACATACTTTCTTCGGGACTGAAGGTCAGAAGTCTGAAGTCAATTTCACCTGGCTACAGTCAAGAAGTCAGTAGGACTGATACTTCTGGAGGCCCTGAGGGGAGAATCTGTTTCCTTGACATTTTCAGATTCCAATGGCAGCCTATATTCCTTGGCTTGCGGCCCTTTCCTCCATCTTCAAAGCTCATCATTCCAGTTTCTTCCTTCTGTTATCCTATCTCCTAGTATCTTTGATTCTGACTCCTCTGCTCTCCTCTTATAAAGACTGTTTTATTTATATTGGACCCATGAAGATAATAAGATAATAATCTCCCGATCTCAAGATCCCTAATTTAATCACATCTGCAAATACCCTTTTGCCAAATACCCGATGACATTCACAGGTTCTGGGGACTAAGATATGGGCATATTTGTAGAACCATTATTCAACCTTCTACAAGGACAGAAGGCCTATTACAGCAACTTTACCTATGTGGCAGTTGTGCCCAGGACTGGCCTTGACGTTTACCCTTGCTGAGGTTATTATAAACTATGGGAGAAGGCCTCACCAAAGTCACACAGATGGTTGATGCTGGCAGAGTTACTGGATTTATGCAATGATATCACCAGCCCTGCGTGGGAGTTTAGCTGTTGGCCTGACTAAAGGCAGGGGAATGTACAAAATAATCTTTTCCTACACTAGTTCTATAATGATGGTTAATGTTTGTTTGTTTATTTATTTATTTATTTATTATTTTTTGACTCAGTCTAACTCTGTCACCCAGACTGGAGTGCAGTGGTGCCATCTTGGCTCACTGCAACATCTGTCTCCAGGGTTCAAGCAATTATCCTACCTCAGCCTCCCAACTAGCTAGAATTGTAGACATATTCCACAACTCCCAAGTAGCTAGAATTACAGGCACACTCCACATCCAGCTAATTTTTGTATTTGTAGTACAGACAGGGTTTCACCATGTTGGCCAGGCTAGTCTCGAACTTCTGACCTCAAGTGATCCACCTGCCTTGGCCTCCTAAAGTGCTAGGATTACAGGTGTGAGCCACCGTGCCCAGCCAATAATGATGGTTAATGTTTATTAAGACTTTAATATGTGCCAAGCACCATGCTAAGCACTTTGTATGTACTACCTTTCTAAATTAATTTTGTTTTTATCAGAGTAATCCATATACATGATTTTACAAATTAAGTCATGCTAAAAGACTCATATCAACCAATAGGTCTACTCCTCCTTACTTCCTCAGTCCCACATAGGTAACCTCTCTCAACTCTTAGCAATTTCTATTGGCATTTACCTTTAACATTTTAAATAACATATTCATATTGCTATTTCTCAAGTTATCCATTTTAGACAGTTTCTACTAAATTCCTTTTATTGCAATTGAGAATTTTGTTCTCTAATACACTGCCACCTTCTTCCTACTATCTCTCCCCTATCCTTCTAGTGTAATTTTATCACATTTGGTGTTGAATCCATCATCTGTGTTTATACTATGATGACTGTGTAAGTATTGCTCTCTGCTGAGCCAGGTTGTCCAAATCCACACATATCTAAGTCCCATAGTCAGCCCTGAGCAACCTGCCTGTGTGAAAAGTCGACCCTCCACGTACACGGGCTTCACATCCTGCAAATACTATATTTTCAGCCAACGTTTAGTTGGAAAAAATACCTGTGTACAAGTAGACCGTGAAGCTCAAACCTCTGCTGTTCAAGGGTCAAATGGACTCCTCACCACCACTAACAAATACTCCAATTGATCTATCGCCTAGCAATAATTTTTAAAACATTTGTATTCATCAGATAATCTATTCACTTCTTTTCTCCCCATGATCCTCCACAGAGTAGAATTCTACATTTTGTTCTTGAGGCTAGAAGCAGTCTGCTTCCCCAAGACTGTTTATACCATCTTCCTACACTAGATGCCCCAAGGCCCCACACCATTGTATCAGACCTGGGATTTGAACCCAAGTTTGTCTAAATCAAAATTCCTCATCCTCAACTGCCATCATATATGGCTTTTATAAGTTAAGAATTTGAAAAAGTGGCTATAATGTTTGAGTAGGACGTAGTTGCTACATAAAAGTAATTACTGCTGATGGCTGCATTGCATTTGAACTCTATCCTTATACACACTTTCAAAACAGACAACAGTTCTCAAAGTGCTGGGACCTGCCTTCACACCTGGGAGAAACAACATTCAAACAGGGAATTTGTTTTTTTTTAATCTTGCAGACATTTCCATGTGGGTTTGTTGACACTTTGGGAATCCTTTCCTATTGTAAGGCTTGGGTGGCTGTGGCTGTGGGGTTTTGTTTTGTTTTATTTTGTTTTTGTTTATTTTGTCTTTCTTCCTGATTTATTTTCTCTAGTTGTTCCTGAGGTCTGGGAAGACTCCCAGTGGGCATATAGCCTGCCAACCCCAGGGACAATATAGCTTCTATCTGAATGTATACCCTTCCATCCACTGACCCCCACTCCTTGCACATACATATCCACACATACACACACACATACATTCACATACACACACACACTCTCTCTCTCTCTCTGAGCCCACAACTCCAACCCTGCTGAAGAAAAGAGTCTAGTCTGTGTCACAAAATATGAGTCTCATCAACCCATTTGGACTGGAATCATGAGGATGAGGGACACAAGGAGGGGGAAAAAGGAAAGGAGATATGGGTAGACTTAAAGGTGTTCCAAATATTCCTCAATGCTGTTTGCATCTTTTCCTCTTCAATTCTCCCAACTCCTCTCAAACATAGACATCCACCATAGAGAAGTTAAATTACCATCAGATTTTACTCTCTGCCTAGGTGAAACCACGAGTCCCCCAGAGGGTATAAATCTTTTCAGGAGCAATGCTCCATTGATCCAGTTCCACTAAAATGGTCCTGAACCATAGCCCTCTTTCCTACTTTATCCCCTTCTCTTTTTTTCCTTTTTCTTCTTCTTCTTTTTTTTTCTTTCTTCTAGACAGAGTTCCACCCTTGCCCAGGCCGGAGTGCAATGTGCTATCTCGGCTCACTGCAACATCTGCCTCTCAGGTTCAAGCGATTCTTCTGCCTCAGCCTCCCCAGTAGCCGGGATTACAGGCACCTGTCACCACGCCCGGTTAATTTTTGTATTTTTAGTAGAGATGGGGATTCACCCTGTTGGCCAGGCTGGTCTCGAACTCCTGACCTCAGGTGATCTGCCCGCCTCAGCCTCCCAAAGTGCTGGGATTACAGGTGTGAGCCACCGCGCCCAGCCCCTCCATTTTTTTTTTTTTTTTCCTCACTCTCTCCCTTGTTTCTCTGGTGCTTCTTCCAAAACAAAAAACAAAACAAAAACACAGCCACCCTCTTGTTTATCTGTTTGTGTTCTGTGTGTGGAGCTCAGGGACCTCCCAGAATAGTTTATTATGGCTTTTCTGTTTAGCTCGACTGCAATATAGCAGAGGTAATACAATCATGTCTCAGCTCCATATGGTCTTGGAGGCTGACAAGCAGAACAACCTCTGCTTTGTTTGTGTTTTACTTATGGTGTTATGTGAGCCACGTGGGGCTGCTGTGCTAGGTTCCTCCCGCAGGACAGATCAGAGAAGGAGCCAGGCGCCATGTTCTCGCTCCCCACCCCCTTCCACTACCACGCACACAAAACACACACACACACACACACACACACTCCACAACTCGGGGCATAGTGGAGATAAGGGGCGATGATCAACCCCAGAGAACATTAGAGACACACAGGAAAGGTCGTGTTGTGGGGAGGAGGAGGGTGAGAAGAGGAAGGTGAAGGAATATTTACGGAGGCATGCGACACGTCTTACTATAGACACTTACGTAATTCTCATACAACTCTTTGGAATATATATTGTTGCCCTATTTTCTCTTGGAAAAACCTGAGGTCAGTAAGTTATCAGGCCTTTTCCCCAAGTGATATACCTGGAATTGAATGCTTATTTGTTTGATCCCCAAACTCACACACGGTCTATCACAACCTTTTTGTCTACAATGTGGGGCTGCAGGGGTTGGGGAGGGGGAGTCTTACAAACTCTTCTAGGCAAAGAGCATAGATGCTGTAGATGATGACAAAGGATAAACCACTACGCTCCCAAACTTGAAACACAACGTGGTTATGACAGTTCTCAGGGGCTTAGTGTCACCTTTATCCACACTCCAATCAGGCATGGGCGTTCCTGGGCACTGGAGCCAATGAGGTACTGTATCTTAAAAGCATTTTCAAAACAGTGAGATTTCAGTACAACATACTTACTAGGTAATATCTTCATTGCTGCAGTTACATTAATGAGGTTTTACCTGAAAATGCAGAGAGGAAGATTCAGTGGGGATGAGTTAGGTATATAGTACAGCTGGAATAACGGAAGACCCAAACCACAAGTAATTGTTGTACCTTCAAGGTGCTTAGGTGCAAAAAGTTGCAGGGAAGCATATATTGGACAGATTCACTGACCATATAACCTAAGTTTTTCTAGACAATTCCAATTCCATACATTCTCTCTAACAAAGAGAACCAATGACAAGTCCTGGATATTCCAAAATGTTGGCATCTAAACCATGTGAAATAATGACAATAGCTAACGTGTTCCACGCTTTCTAGCTGAGTGCAATTCATACATTATCTGATCTATTCCATGCAGATCCTCATCTATTGACCTGTGATGTCAATGCCTTTAGGAAACTGTACCTGGTGCACAGAGGTGATTACTAAAAATTTGTTGAGTAGATCATCACTGCTGCTTTCTAGACTAGAAACTGACCCACAGAGAGGTTTCATAACATGTTTGGCATCGCACAGCTGATGGGGGTGGGGCAGGAAGGTGAGCCCAGGCTAACTGCCCCTGCCACTTGCCTGCTGTCACCACCCAGTACAGAAACCTCATCCTGTTGCTTCCCCAAGGCTCCCACATTGGCCTTCCCACCTGAAAGCAACCCCAAATCTTTCATTAGATCATGCGATCCAATGTCAAATTTGAAATATAACACCATACATGCAAAACATGGCAGGGGATGCTGGGAGAGTTAAAGCAGCACTAAGTGGTGAGACCCCGCTCCCAGGGAGAAGTAAGGGGTCTCACTGGAGGATACTGAAAACAGGGCCAGGGCCGATGGCTCACGCCTGTAATCCCAGCACTTTGGGAGGTCAAGATGGGCGGATCACTTGAGGTCATGAGCTTGAGATCAGCCTGGCCAAGACGGAGAAACCCCATCTCTACTAACAGTACAAAAATTAGCTGGAAATGGTGGCACGTGCCTGTAACCCCAGCTATTCAGGAGGCTGCAGTAGGAGAATCACTTGAACCTGGGAGGCTGAGGTTGTGGTGAGCTGAGAACGCACCACTGCACTCCAGCCTGGGTGTCAGAGTGAGACTTCATCTCAAAAAATAATAATAATAAATACTGAAAACAGCCTGTGCCCTAGGCACCACCATTTGGAGAAACCCAATGGTGGCTCTCGATCAGTCTGGGCCTTGAGAAAGGACTGGTAGGGAATCTGTTATCAGAAGAGGGAGACGAGCCCTCAGGAAATATGGTCCTAGTCATGAAGAGCTGTCTTACCCTTCCTCTTCCAGCCTCATGCCTGAATCACACAGAGCAATCTTAGACTCACATTTGTGTTGAGCGGCAATAATTAGTTTTAGTGGTAGAAGCTGTGTGGCACGCAATGGTAACACACATGGGGCAGCCTTTACGTGCTAGGGGCTTGATCATACATCGATTCATTTTCTTGACCACTTGAAGAGATCAATTTTATGAAGCCCATTTTGCAAATGAGAAAACTGATATATAAGAGGTGAAAAATCACTTACATAAATAGCCAGCATCCAAATAGGAATAAGTAATGTTATGGGTAGCCTTGAAGAAGACAGGAAGTTTTTTCTGTTTTTTTGTTTTTTAAATCATATGCTTGGGGGTTTAATTGTGGGAGAAAGCAGAAAAGGAGGGTTCTGCTCTTTATCTTGGTAACAGTAGAAGGGTACAGGGTGGGTGATATATATATGAGCATCTGTATTTTTTAGTACAAGCTAATTGAACTACCTGATTTTCCTCTACCATCTGTCTCCCACTCTCACTATCATCCTCCCCATCCACCCCCAGCAGCAGTCACTATAGCAGCCTGGAGCCCAGAATAGCTCCTAAATTCACCAAAGCTGAGAAGAAATGATCTTGTACTCTATGCACCCCTGTCAGGGTGGCCCTAAAAACAAGGATGCCTAGCCATTCATTAATTCTACAAATACTTAATTGAATGACTATTGTATGCCAGGTACTTTTCTAAACATCAGAACAGATGAGTGAACAAAGCAGACAGAAAAAATCCCTGCCTTCATGGAGATTATGTTCTGTCAGAGAGGTTTCTAGTGCTCAAAACTGTCAGTCCATTCACCTTCCTAAGAGAAAAGTCAATCCATGGAGGATCCCAGAGATCATGATAGAAGTCCTAAACTGAGCTTCACAGTCCTAAGCTCCTCAAAGGAGACCTGTGGTCACATCCATCCAGCACCTGCCCTTCCTTCATCAGCCTTTTGTTCCAACATTGAAAGACAAACAGGGGTGAGCTACTCCCCTAAGGCAAACCCCACCCCACCTGCGCCTCAGGCCCCCCTCTCCAGATCCTGCACTCCGAGCCCTTGCTTTTTCATTGGTTTGCATCATAAATGTGTAATGCCAGGCTAAGAAAAGCACCCAGCCCAACCCGCTCTGCCTTGCATCCATAACAACCTTATCAAAGGGTTTTTTTCTGAGCACAGAGAACAGAGAGCCCTCCAGGTTTTGATTCATAGCAGGTGAAGGCTGGATGTGCTGAAAGCTGATTGAAATCAGCGAGGTCAACAAAATACAGCTGAGAGTGCACAATAATTGGGAGAGAAGCATCGCTTCCTTGTTTTTTTGTGATCCCCTGCACTTTCAAGCTCCCACTTCTAAAGGAAAGTCTTTGTCTTACACACTTTATTGCATTGGTGTGGGCTTTATTTTATAAACTTGGGATTTTGCTGACCCACAATTTCCTCTCCTTTTGCCCTGTAACTATCTAGATATTTTGAGGTGGGAGGGTGGGGGTTGGAGACTGAAGAGGAGAGGCTTTAGGACCCTCTGGGTTTTCCTGCCTCAAGGAACCCCCTCTCGTGCATGTGTACGCAAGCACACACATACATAGACACACACGCATACACCTGCAAGCCCTTCCATTTTGTTTCAGGAGAGGGGAGTCTGCCCTATAGCCCTACAGTCTTTTCATGCTGACAGGAGTACTGTTTTGCCAAACAATTCTAACTAATTCAAGGGCAAGTGACTGCATTCTAACTAAAGCTTAAATTCTCACATACACATATTCTTTCTCAATGTCGTGTGTGTGTGTGTGTGTGTGTGTGTGTGTGTGTTTCTCTTCCTTTTTGGAGATTCTGCCTGAACTGAAAGTTACATGAAGGTAGGGGCTTTGTCTTTTTCAGTGTTCAAGAGGACTTAGCACAGAGCACAGCGTGTGGTTGAGAATCAATAAATATTCATTGAATGAAAGAAGGCTCACTGACACTGAGTGTTACCGCTCCAAGTCTCCTGGGCCTCTGCTCTCTCTTCAGGACAAGAGGAATCTATAGGTGAGCCTTGGCCTTCCTAAGAAAACAGAAAACCATCGTGTGGCCACTGCCCAGAGACGAGACTGGGACTAATACAGGACTTTGGAGAATACTGGTAGTGTGGCAAGGACTTAAATGGAAAAATGACATTCTTGAAACTGTCACGTCAGAAAGTGTTTTCGTTAGCTGAGCTTCGTATATTGGAAGGTGGTGCTGGTTTGGAGTCCTGACTAGGCTGGCCCAGAGAATTTTATCCATTGGATTCAATCCCATAAAAAGGAACTCATTATCCTGCTTTCCAGAGTTAATGATTGTTGTTCCATCTCATTCTCTGCCCAAAGACGTTTTTGTCTATTTTGAGTACCTCCCTGTGAGAACAAGGCAAAATTCCTTAATCCCTGTCACATAGCTGAGCTAGAAAAGTCCTCACGACTACCATGGAACCGAAGAGAACAGTAGCAGTAAACACCAGAAGTATATTTCTTCTTGGATTGAAATCCTTTCCTGCTGGCTTCAATGGAACCCCATGGAAGGGGAGAGGAGACTTCTTCCTCACAGCAGATTGCTCATGTCCGCATTTGTAGATCCAGAGGAGAGAAGTTGGATCAAGAAGTCTATACAGTCAGTAACAATATTAGCCAGATTGGCAGCCTATTCTGCTATCATCTCTCACGTGGGTCACTGAAACGGCCTCCTAAGGGGTCTACACCTGTCTACCCTTCACACTGATGCCCTAGCAAGCCTCCTGTAAAATAGGACAGATAATAACAAGAGTTGGTGAAGATGTAATGAAATTAGAACCTTTATATATTGCTGGTGAGAGTGTACAATGGTGCAGCTGTTTTAGAAAACAGTCTATCAATTTCTCATAAGATTGTTAAACATAGAATTACCATATGATACAGCAATTCTACTCCTAGGTATATACCCAAAAGAAATGAAAACCTAGGTCCACACTAAAACTTGTATATGAATATTAACAGCAACCTTATTCACACTAGCCAGAAAGTGGAAAGAAACTAAATGTTCATCAACTGATGAATGGATAAACAAAATGTGGCATATCCAAAACAATGGAATATTATTTGGCAATAAAAAGGAATGAAGCACGGTTAAAACATGGAGAAATAATTATGTTAAGTGAAAGAGGGCAGTCACAATAGGCCACATATTATATGCTTTCATTTACAAGAAATATACAAAATAGGTAAAGCTATAGAGACAGAAAGTAGATAAGTGGTTATGAGAGAGGAGAAAGAAAAAAAGCAGGCAGGCAGTTAGGGTGGGTCCTTAGTTGAATATTTTCAAACAAAAAAACAGCCTGCAGGCACAGATAAGGGAACTTGCACAGGAGGGCTTGCCTAAGACGTGTCCACAGCTGCATAGATAGGAAAGGCTACACAGGTGACTTGCCTGGAAATGCCCACAATAGAAAATTCCATCCCCCGACACATGCGAAGTAAGGGGAACAAAGCAATATGGAGTAACTCTAGCTAAGGGCCGCCATGTGCGTTAGGAGGATGGGATGGAGCTACCAGAAATTTGTACCTTATGCAAATGAGGCACCAATCCCTCATCAGTTTCCTTTAAAAGCCTTTGCATTCAACTGTAAAAACTTCAACCCCCTTCCAGGTCCCTTCTCAGAAGCAGAGAGCTTTCTTTCACTTCTGAAACTTTCACCTCAACCTCACTTTTTGGTGTCCATGCTCCTGGTCATGAGACAAAGAACAATGGGTGATACCTCACAATAAGAGACTGCTACATCCTGGTGCACAGGCGAGACTGTAACCGTTACCTAGAGCTGGAGACAGATTGGGGGAAGAGGGGGTGGGTGTGCTTACCATTAAAGGGTATGAAATTTCTTTTGGGAGTGATGAAAATGTTCTAAAATTGATTGTAGTGATGGTTGAACAATTCAGTGAGTATACTAAAAACCACTTAATTCTACATTTTAAATAGGTGAATTGTGAATTATATCTCAATGAAACTGGTACCTCCAAAAAGAAAAAAAAATTAAACCTACTCATTCCTCTACCAAAGGCTTCTGCTGGTTTCTCATCACCCAAAAATAAAGCCCAAGCTCATTGGCCCGCCATGAAACTGTCCCTTGACAATTTGGCCCCAACCCGTTTTTCAGCCTCATCTTCCTCTCTTCTTACCATGTACCTCAAATGCAGAGCTTTTGAGCTTGCCCTGTTCCTGAACATACCATGCTGTGGCTGCCACAGGAGTCCAGGCCTTTGCATTGTGTTCTTGTCTCCTGCAATGCCTTTTCTTTGATCTCTATCTGACAAATGCCGATTTATTCTTCAGGATCCAAGATGAGCATCACCTGTTCTATGCAGCCTTTCCCAGCTTTCCCAGGAAGAGTGTGTCTCACTCCTGGGCTGCCACAACACTCTGTTTATAGTCTATTTTTGTGCTTATCACATTTTATTTTAATTGCCTGTCTGCATAGTACCTTCCCCAGTAGCCTGGACCATGGGCACTTCAAGGACAGAATCTATAACTTATTTATCCTTGTACCCTTCTCTCCAGCCCACTCCCACCACATGTGATTAAACGCATAGGAGAGAAAGAGAAAGAGACATGCATGCACACCTTGGACTCCAGCCTTTAAAAAGTAGTTAACAAATGTTAAGAAGGGAGAAGGAAAGCAAGTGAAAGAGGAGTCTCTGGCATTGGAGAACTAGGTTTGATTTCATCCCACTCCATACTGGCTGAGCAACCTTGGTTAAAACTTAACCTCAGTCAGGTGTTCGAGACCAGCCTGGCCAATATGGTGAAACTTCATCTCTACTAAAAATACAAAAATTAGCCGGTCGTGGTGGCACACAACTATAGTCCGAGCTACTCAGGAGGCTGAGGCAGGAGAATCACTTGAACCGAAGAGGTGGAGGTTGCAGTGAGCCGAGATGGCACCACTCATTGCACTCCAGCCTGGGTGAGAGAGTGAAACTCCGTCAAAACAACAACAAAAACACTTAACATCAGTTTTCTCTGGTACAAAAGATGGTTAGCTGGGCCATTTGTGTTAAACGCATTAACTCCTACAATGTCGCTTTGAAGGAGGTATTACTTTAAAGTAAGAAGCTCAAGGTCACACTCCTAGCACCCTAAGTGATCTAGATGTTCCACGTTCAGAGGTTTGTGTCTCTGACCCCAAGGCCTGAGCTTTCAACCTCCTCAACAATCTGCATGTTATAAGCTGATAGTTGCTACCTATTATTTAACTTTCTTGCAACTATCAGAGGACCCTGCAGGCAAACAGCGCCAGGTCCCACCCTCCCTCAACGTGAACTGTATTCAGTTCAAAGTGCTCTGCCTCTCAAACTCATTTTACTACCCTGGGGATTTCCAGAATGTTATCATGAGGCAAATGCATGCCTGAAACTTCCATTCACTGCTCTCCACCAACCAGAGTGCACCCATTTTTTAGGACCCAACTCAAATTCAATGTCCTTTAAGACATCTTCTTAACTCTTTTGTATTCTTCAAGGTCTTACATTCTGAATCACTTATTTTAATCACACATCTCTGTTTTATTTTATTTTTATTTTTATTTTATTTTATTTTATTTTTTGAGATGGAGTCTCACTCTGCCACCCAGGCTGGAGTGCAGTGGCACAGTCTTGTCTAACTGCAAGCTCTGCCTCCCAGGCTCACACTATTCTCCTGCCTCAGCCTCCCGAGCAGCTAGGACCACAGGCGCCTGCCACCACTCCCGGCTAATTTTTTGTATTTTTAGTAGAGATGGGGGTTTCACCATGTTAGCCAGGATGGTCTCGATCTCCTGACCTCATGATCCACTGGCCTCGGCCTACCAAAGTGCTGGGATTACAGGCATGAGCCACCGTGCCTGGCTGACCACACATCTCTAAACTTCACTTTCCATTCACAGACAAAATTGTCCATTTATACCCCTACTCCAGTCTCCTTCCTGCCCAGTCATTTGGTGACACCCTGTGATATGAACTCCATCCTCACCACTCCATTAGAGCTACATTCTCGCTGTTACCTACAACCCTATCTCCGTGCCAGATTAAATACATTTTTCAGAGCTCTTCTGCCTCATCCCCTGCAGCATTTTACAGCATTCTCTCCTCCCTCCACCTCCTCCTGGACACACTGGGCTGCCTTCTTCACTGGCCTTCCCTATCCCCACTCCCTACTCCCTCACTCCTTTTCCTCACTGGGCCTGCCTGAGGCTCAGGTGGGTCCCTTGCTTCTCCAGCCTTCACATCTTCTTCCTTGAAGTGTGACATCTCTCATATCTCAAGCAATAGCCCTGACTTCCTTCCTTAGCTCCAGTTGAGTGTCTCCAACTGCCTTCTGGGCTTTTCTACTTGAATGCCTCACTGTCACTCAGCATTTAATGTGTCTAGATCCTGGAAGTGCTATTAATACTTATGTACAAAATGAGCTGTGGATACCAATATCCTGATGAACTATAAAATACCTCTCCCATTGTTCTACGCCCCCACCCCAACCCGGTCCCTATCAGAATGGCACATGAATTTGTTTATCCCACCAAATGAGTCATTGAGAGCTCTGAGAAGAGAATGTTCACATACACACACACTGCCTGAGATATTAGGGCCTGGATTTGTCACCAGGACCCTTGCAACTAATAGTCAACCCATTATCATGTACTGCCCGTTCTGTGCCCAGCACCGTGCTAGATGCTTCTAGAGTACAATGATGATTCCTGCATAAAACCTATCATTAAACAGATTACAGCACGTACCTTCTTAAAAATAGCATAGTATAAAACCACACTCATCCTCTTCCCCCACAGTTAACAATCATTTTAGTCATCCATGTTTATGACAGTAGGGGGTCCCCGCCCCCCGTTACTTCTTCCTCTTCCATGCTTTCCCCCAAATCTGATCAATTCCAAATCCTGCTAGTTCCTGTGGGGGCTCAGAAACTGATACCACAAAATATGGTGCTTTGTCATGACAAACTGAAGAAGGCTCAAGGTCTGTCTGACCTTCCCCCTGGCCCCTAGCCCCAGTCGTCTCTCCCAAAGCTTTTATCTAAGGCCCAGACCCATCAAAAGAAGCAATTGTTTTTTTCTTCCCCTCCCTCTAAGACCAAGAATATCACCGCACCTGAACAGACCCTTTCGCAAGATTACGTACAAGTTGATCTCTGCTCCCTGACCCGTTCAATTAGTAATCCCCTCCACAGAATTCTTCTCTCTCCTCTCTCTCATAACCTATTTTGCCAGGATGTTGTATAAGCTTCTGATCTACCTTGAGGGGTGGGTAATTATTCTGTGACCCTTCCTGTGAATACTCTGTGCCTACATTAAATAAATTTGTATGCCTTCTCTCTAATTATTCTACCTTTTGTGAGTTGATTTTTCAGAGAACCTTCAGAGGACCCAACAAAAAGCTCTCCCTTGATCCTTACATTCCTCTTCCTTAGAACCCATTCACCCCCATTCTTTCTGTCTCTGCCTCGGCACATACATTTAGGTCCCCATGATTTTATGACGCGGTCTCCACAATGAGGCCTTTCCTCTGGGAGCCTTTCTACCTCTTTCAATGGGTCTCTCAGAACTTCCAGATTAATTCTCTTAACGTGCCCATTCTAGGAACTCACTTCCTTGTTCAAAACTGGCATTTCCTGCAGCAGCTTTCACAACATTATGGAACCTCAAAGTCAGAAAAAAAACATATGGGTCTTTGAGTCAAAACACCTACCCATTGTTGTCTTCTCTTCCACAACACACCCTCCTCTTAAATTCATTCAGGAATGAGAAACATTCAACCAATCCATTCCGCGATTGCCCTGATTGTTACAAAATCCTTCTCCCGTTGACTTGGCTCTCTTATTTCTACCCACTGGTTCAAATTATCCATTTTTACCTCCTCCTAGCTCCTTCATCACTTTGTTACAGTAGGTAGTTAGGCATGAGCAGGGTGGGAGAGGGCCCCCTACCACC
Source organism: Theropithecus gelada (assembly GCF_003255815.1). Classification (NCBI taxonomy): domain Eukaryota; kingdom Metazoa; phylum Chordata; class Mammalia; order Primates; family Cercopithecidae; genus Theropithecus; species Theropithecus gelada. The sequence goes on along the minus strand of NC_037682.1, from coordinate 107,164,404 downwards.
AGGAATGTCAGGTGACCATTAGGTGATGGTCAGGCCGTTTTTAGCTGTCTAAAGTAATAATTGGTTACAGCCAATGCCAGGGAAAGGCAGTTTCTCAATAGATAGAAAAAACCTGAAACTGGGGCCAGGCACAGTGGCTCATGCCTATAATCCCAATACTTTGGGAGGCCGAGCCAGGCGGATCACCTGAGGTCAGAAGTTCGAGACGAGCCTGGTCAACATGGTGAAATCCCGTCTTTACTAAAAATGTAAAAATTAGCCGGGTGTGGTGACGGGTGCCTGTAATCCCAGCTACTCAGGAAGCTGAGGAAGGAGAATCGCTTGAACCTGGGAGGTGGAAGTTGTAATAAGCCAAGATCATACCACTGCACTCCAGCCTGGGTGACAGAACAAAACTGTCTCAAAAAAAAAAAAAAAAAGAAAGAAAGAAAGAAAAGAAAATGCCTGAAACTGGTGATCAGCAAAGCTACCCGATAAGATCTCAGGAGTTGGGTGAGTGGGCTCAGGCATGCACACCAAGAGGCAAAATGGCAGCATTTAACTGGTATATGACCTTCCTCTAGAAGCACTGGACTAGGAAGAACGCCTACAACTCCAGTAAACACACTGTGCAAGTTCCCCTCCCAAGCGCTGGCAGGCTACTGAGCACGTAGTCATCCCAACCCAAGGGAAGAATCGGGGAGAAGTAATCCAAGACCCCAGAAGTATGCCAATGTATAAAATCCCAAATCAGGCCGGGCGCAATGGCTCCCACCTGTAATCCCAACACTTAAGGAGGCCGAGGCGGGCGGATCATCTGAGGTCAGGAGATGGAGACCATCCTGGCTAAGGTGGTGAAACCCCATCTCTACTAAAAATACAAAAAATTAGCTGGGTGTGGTGGCGGGTGCCTGTGATCCCAGCTACTCGGGAGGCTGAGGCCGGAGAATTGCTTGAACCCGGGAGGCGGAGGTTGCAGTGAGCTGAGATCACGCCCCGGGCAACAAGAGCGGAAAATCCATCTAAAAAAACACAAAAAACAAAACAAAAAAACAAATCAAAGGTCAAACCACGCACTTGATCTCTCAAGTCACCCGCTTGGCTCTCTTCCAAGTGTATTTTTCTTTCATTCTTGCTCTAAAGCTTTTTAATAAACTTCCACTCTTTCTCTGAAGCTTGCCTGGGTGTCTCCTTCTGCCTTATGCCCCTCGGTCAAATTCTTTCTTCTGAGGAGAACTGAGGTTGCTGCAGACCCATGCAGATTCGCTGCTGCTAACAAGTTCATTCTAGTTCCCTAATAGTCCAGGGTGCTCCTGGTGCTGTAACTCAACTCCACACAGCCTCGTCACCTCCAGACCAGCTCTTGTCCACCCCATCCTCATCTACTGGGCAAAAAAGGAAAAGTGCAGGAGTTTGACAAGGAAAGTGTGCTGGCTTGCTCACGCTCCCTCTTTCTGAAGATGTTGGATGTATGTGCGTGTGTTTTGTGTATTCACTGCAGCTGGTTCAGTTTTCTGTGTTTACCTAGTGTTTCTGGAGGACAGAATCGTGCATGAGCAAACGTGAAATCTGCTTTATGCTCACATTGTTCAGTATATCAATCACACTGGAGCCACTATGCATTTCATTGCGGACAGCTCCTCCAGTCATTTGCTATGGTGCACATGTGCACACATGTACACACACACACACACAGTACATCAAGAGCAAAATGGCAGCGTTTAGAGAATAGACTCATAGATTAACACTAAAATAATGAAAACGTTGAGCGCGTGTGTTCGTGTCACTGTTTATCACAGTTTTGGTTGCCATCTTGCTAAATATGCTACACTGCTCAGAACACTCCAGAACAAAGCATTGTCTGGCCCAAATTAGAGTAGGTCGAGGAACCTTGCTGTGAACCTACTCCTCTGAGTTTTTATTTTCTCTTCCTGGCCAGCATGGATTTGAAATCTTGTGTAGGGTGTGGCCAGCCAGAGTGCTGGGAGGCTACCAGAGGAGCCGCCTACTCCCAGGGGACCTGGAGGCTTGTGATGTGACCTCCCATCCATACCCTGACCCCCTGTGCCCCAGGCAAGACCATTGAGATAATTAGGTTAAAAAGCAGGCACTTTGCTAACTATCAGCTGCTGTGTTTGGGCTGAGTTCCCCTTGGGGGTGGAAGCAGAGTGGGTGGGGGGAGGAAATCAGATGCGGGAAGATAAACTACAGGCCAGGGAACTGGTGGGAGGGCAGGGGGAGTCCAGGCAAGCAAGAGCAAGGGAGGTTGCATCCGTATGCAAGTAGGGGCTGCTCACCCACCCTGAAGGGCTCTTACCTTCCCTCAGCTAATGATAAAAACATTTCTCCTTACAGCTTAGTAAAACCTTACAGTTTACAAAGTGTTTTGCATTTGTTATCTCATTGAAATCTCACGATCACCCTGTACCATAGGGAGGGCAATTATGATTGGCCTGGATATAGAAGGGAAAACAGTATCAGGGAGGCTCAAGATCACAGTAGATTAAAAAAGGGAGAAAGGGAGGGGAAGAGGGAGACAGAGGGGAGAGAGAAAAAAATAAGTGAGGTACTGAATGTGGAACCAGGACAAAGAGAAAGTCTTTAAACATAATAGAGGCTCCCCGAATGCTTATTTATTCATTCATTCTTGGCACTTAAGAAAGGAACCTATGGGCCGGGCGCGGTGGCTCAAGCCTGTAATCCCAGCACTTTGGGAGGCCGAGGCGGGTGGATCACGAGGTCAGGAGATCGAGACCATCCTGGCTAACATGGTGAAACCCCGTCTCTACTAAAAATACAAAAAAAAAAACTAGCCGGGCGAGGTGGCGGGCGCCTGTGGTCCCAGCTACTTGGGAGGCCGAGGCAGGAGAATGGCGGGAACCCGGGAGGCGGAGCTTGCAGTGAGCCGAGATCGCGCCACTGCACTCCAGCCTGGGTGACACAGCGCGAGACTCCGTCTCAAAAAAAAAAAAAAAGAAAGGAACCTATGTTAGAAAAACAAGGGCATTATCTTCACAAAGGGCAATGGAAAGAACTCTAGACTAGGGACCCAAAGTCCTGGGGTGTACCCCACTTCTTCTGCTACCCGACCAGGATGCCTCTCCTTGCTGATCTGAACTCCTCTAAAAGTGGGGAGGTTGGATTCTGTCATCTCTGGATATCCTACTCCTTTTTCAATTTCCTAGGCTGCCCAACCCCAAGTTGAGCCTCTGGCCACAACCTGTAGCCGCAGGGCAAGAGTGGAGGGTTACAGCTCAGTTAGGAGTTGGTTAACTGCACTTGTGATTCTTCAGAGCTTTGTCACAGGCTTTACCTTTTCATCTTCAGCACCACTGTTTGAGGAAGATAGGGCAGGGATAACAAATCCTTCTGTTTCTGGGAAGAGACCGCACATGATAACAGAAAATACATGAGTCTAGGAATCTAGAGAGGTGAGCTCTCTGGAAGGATGACTCTTGCCCGGTGCTGAATTGGTTTGCACTTAGAAAACTCCAGAAGCTGCGATTTGCCATTAGACTAGGACAAAGCAGAGTGCCAGCCTCTGCTATCTTACTGACTTTAGCCTCCATCGTTGCCTGTTTTGTTACTCACTCCAGCAGCACTGGCTTGTGCTTTCTGCTCCTTGAACACACCAAACTCCCTCCCTCTTTAGAGCGTCCACCCACTCCCTGTACTTCCCCCGCCCCCACCCCCACGTCTTGAGAGCTCCTTTCCAAATATTCACATAGTGGCTCATTCCCATCAGCTGGGTCTCTAATCAAATGTTACCTCCTCAGAGTGCCTTTCCTAACCATTCAGGCTAAAGTAATCATCGTGTTCCTCCACCCCTCACTCTCCAGCCTATCATTCTACACTGTTTACCCCATAGCATTAGGAGGGTACAAGGTTCCAAGGTTCCCTTCCATGGGAAGGACTTTCCATCAGACAGAATAACACTACTGGTCTCCCCAGCCATTACCCATTCCTCCGCAGAGCAGGTGTGTCTTATCTGGTTGGCAAATTCGGAGAAGTTCCTGGGACTACATGGGCCCCCCCTTTCTTGCTGGGACAAACTTCAGGCAGAGAACATGAGTGCTGACCGGCTCTGGGGAAGTAGGCTTTAGGGTAGAGGCTCTGCCCTTGCAGATGGAGGCCTGTGGTCAACCATCACTGCCTAAAACTGGATGTGCAAATCTGCCTAATTCCAGGGTACAGCGCCGTGAAGCCCATGGTTGCTGTACTCCAACTGTGGACTGGAGCCACATCCTCCAACCTAGCTATGATTAGCCATGGTGCTTGGGTCTCCACTGTCTGACTCATATATCTGTCTCTCCAACGCTTCAGAACACAGGCTGGGGCCGGGCGCGGTGGCTCAAGCCTGTAATCCCAGCACTTTGGGAGGCCGAGACGGGCGGATCACGAGGTCAGGAGATCGAGACCATCCTGGCGAACATGGTGAAACCCCGTCTCTACTAAAAAAATACAAAAAACTAGCCGGGCGAGGTGGCGGGTGCCTGTAGTCCCAGCTACTCGGGAGGCTGAGGCAGGAGAATGGCGTAAACCCGGGAGGCGGAGCTTGCAGTGAGCTGAGATCCGGCCACTGCACTCCAGCCTGGGCGACACAGAGACCCCCCCTCTAAAAAAAAAAAAAAAAAAAAAAAAAAAGAACACAGGCTGGGAACAGGTATATTATATATTGGACTCTGCAAAACCACATTTGGTTTACACATCTTTTGCCTTACCCTCAACCGACACATACCCCATGGACACACACCTCCCCTTTCTTACCATCCCCTACAGAACGTAAACTTCAGAACAGACACTGTCTCTTTTGCTCATACATTCTGTGCCGGGAACAGTGTTTGGTTCAAGCTGATGTCAAAAAGTAGTCACTGGATGAATAAAAGACTTCCAGATGTCTCTGCACTGCATAAGATCCCGGGACCTTTGCACAGCCCTAGGGCAGGGAGTCTCCTCAATGACTAAGACTAAATACTTATCCACTTGCTTAGAAGAATAGGAACGTAGAATGGGTTCCAGTTGATTTAAAGAAATTTTTAGAGTAGTTCTTATAAACCTACATTGTAGATGAGATTTCTATCTATAAAATATGATTTCCCCAAGATAAAGAAACTAGGGTGCACGGAGGTTGGGTTATTTCTGGAGGATCCCACCATCAGCTGGCAGCAGAGCTCTGCATTGCTGTGGCTCTGCTCCATACTCTTCTCCACTTGCAGAGGCAGCTTGGGCTCCTGCCATTTCCTCATGGAAAGAGCCACTGCCTGTTGATTTCCCCGTCCTTCTTTCTCCCTGGGTCTATCAGCCCCTGCCAGCTTTCAGTCCCATTCCGTTGTAGGCCCCAAGGACCTTTCGTCTGCAGGCTGATACTCTCCTAGACTTTGAGTAGAATCTGACCCCAGCATGGGCATGTGACAGCTCCATGTGTACGAGGAGGCATGGTCTGAATTTTGCTATCTTCAATTCAGCATCTAGTGGCCTTGGGTGACCTAGGTGATCACCAAGGTTCAGATGGCCGCACCAATGATGGCCCAGACAGCACAGTGGGCTCCTGCTTTGGTTCCCTGCTAGAGTCTGGGGCTAGAGAATGGCCCTGAATCTTCGTCCACATGGCCAGGGTTTCATCATCTTACATAACTCTTGCCAGCTTTCTCTGCCTCTCCCTCAAGGACTGTAGCCATCTCTGTAGCTGAGTCACTACAGGAGGTCCTGTGGCAAAGTATAGGAACCTCCCTGAAGCAAAGCCCTGCCTCCTAACTGAAGTTAAGAATCTCCATGGTCTGTAAGGTTCAGCTTTGGATGTCGTGGCACTAGTGTGACTTTATTCCTTGGGGAGTGGGTTTATTTGTTTGTTTATTTATTTATTTATTTATTCTACTAGTTGTCAAATGATCCTTTATTGAAATATTTTCCTTTGTGCTTTTTAACTAGCTGGGCGCTCCTCTGAGCCACCATCAATGTTGTCTGTGATGTCATGGGGGTGGCAGCTGTCAACACTGCAGCCCACAGACTGGACAGTCCCCAGGGTATCTTTTATGGTTCCAGAGAATTCTCTGGCTAAAGACTGGTAGCGCATCTGTCAAGCAATGTTGACAATCTCTTCAAAAGCGATATTTCCAGGGCAGTGGATTTAGGACAGCTGTCCCCACCATTTCCCCAAAAGAAATCCTTTAGGCCCACCCAGTCCACCTACCAACCCACTCCTAGCTTCCCCTCCTGCCTGTCGTCCCCTGCGCCACAGTCTCAGCCTGGCCCTCCATGAAGCCATTCCCCGTGTAAGGCCTCGGTCTGTTACCTGAGCAGCCAGAGGACAGCCAGCCCCTCCCTCAGGGGTGGGCTCCTCTCAGGGAATGGCTGGCCATCCTCCAAGAAGGCCCCTCTTTCCTGAGCATTCCAGTCATCTGCCTCAACTTCTCTCTCCTCCCCCAGGCCCTTCCTGTAAATTTCACATTTGAAACAAATATTGATTTTCTTACTTACTCCCCTTGCCAGGGTTGTAAGACACACACACACACACACACACACACACATACACACACACAGAGACAGAGAGAGAGAGAGAGAGAACAAAAAGCATGGACCTGCTACCACTTCTGGAAATGAATGAGGTGAAAACAGGGAAAGCACAAAGAAAAAAGATGTGGTTTCTGAGCAAAATGCGGCCATTGCTATTATTTTCAGAGTTTCTCCGTGACCCTGGCCCTGAGTTAAGAGCTGAGGTAGTGTGGTGAGTGTTAACTGGGAGTGAGAGACCCAAGAGGGCTGTTTTCTTCATTAAAAAAAATAAATAAATAAAAGGGCTCTTAACTTTTCCATCTTGTTACCTGAAATGAGAGCAAAGACCAGAATCTGCTCAGATTCTGTGGCTGCAGGACTCCCAGCCTCGTCTCCTTCCCCAATCACTCTCCCCAACTCCCTTTTCCCTTGGCTAATAAGTAATCCTGAGAAGGTTTGCGCACTTTGCTTATTGTATTTGGCTCAGAAATACATTCTCTTTTTCACCCCCAACCTCAGGCAAATGCTTTCTGATATCCATTTGTATGCCTGAACACATGTGATTAGGCTTAATGTCATTTTCTGGGGAACTGCAAGGAAGGTCACTGGGCACAGTGAGAACTTGGCTCCTCTGGGGGATCAGATGCCCAAGACCCGGTCAGCTCCTGTCTCAGGCTCAGACACCTTCCCCCAGCCACCATGACAGGCCTCTGGGACACCTAACTAGTTCCATGTCTTCATTATGCTCCCCTCCAGGGGTAAATCCTGAATCCACCAAAGACCATGCTGACATTCCAGAGAATTTGCATTATAGCAAGGCAATTTATTGAGACTTTAATGGAGCAGAATAACTGACTCAGAAATTACCTGTGTCTTGTTTTTCTCTGCAGTAGGCTCAACACAAAGGCATGAAAGGTATTTCCTTTCCTCCTCCCCACCCCTCCTTCTAGCTCTCTTCCAGGCTTTTGTGTCCTTGAGGTCTAAGTTTTTTTATTCGGTTAATAACATTTACCTCTGCTTCATAGCACAAAGGAGAAGTTGCCAGATGCCATTATTTTTGCTAAACCTCGAGAATGATCAAGCGATTAAATGCGATTTGACATATAGGGGAGAAACCTGGTGGGTGTGTAGTGTGGGGTTTGAAATGAAAATGGCTGGCTGAGGAGGAGGGCCTGCCTCTGATCCTGGAGAGGATAGCCAGATCCTCAGGAAGAGAAAGGAGAAGGAAGAGGCCTGCGGTTGCCATCAAGGCAGATACCTGAGCCCCAGGGAATGCAGATCCTCTGAGGAGGGAGGATCAGGTGGCTCTGGAGGGCTCCGTGGGTGTCTGTGAGGACTGAGCACCCAGGCCATGGCCTTGGGACTCTCCATGGTATCAGTTCACCTGTGTGGACCTGGATGAGGAGCACAGCCAAGAGCATCATAGACTGAGGACCAGACAGAGGACACCTCACCTCCACCTTCTGAGACCCGAGAAGCCCAAATTTTGTTGTTGCTGGTTTTTTGTTTGTTTGTTTGTTTGTTTTGTTTTTGTTTTAATGGGAGAATATTCTGGAAACACGCAGACATTGGCAACCTTAGGGGTGTCAGACCAGTTATACTTCTTTTTTTGGCTAATCTTTTTTGTATTATTCCAGTTTTAGTGGATATGCTGCTGAAGCAAGCACTCAGACCAGCTGTAATAAAAAAATGTTCTGGACATATTTTATCACATGCTCACCATTTCATTGATGGGAGGTGGGCTGCTGCCCTTCAGAGAACTTGGCAGCAAGGGATGCCCTCTGCGGGGCAGAGGTAAAATGGACTTTCCACAGCTACTCCAGGCTCCCAGAGGCTGTGTACAATGTCTGTAGCCAGCAGGACGACCAGACATTTAACTGGATCCCTTATAGTCTGATGGCCTCATCCAATGATTGGACTTCTCCCCACTTATTCCCTGACTCTCTGTGTTCCGGTGCTTCCTCTGGTTTGCTGTTCTTTGATCTTTGGCTCACATTTGTGTCTGTGATCCTAATACCTCCCAATTAGGGCCTAGTGTTTTCCTATTAGTCCTGGGCTTCATTCTACTTGCCTTTAGGATCAAGGATATGCTTTTGGTATTTTCTATATTAAATTTTGGCTGCTACTGTTTTCAGCCTTTTGGAGCAAAACCTCATGTTGAAACAAACAACTCCATTCAATTGCTCTTCCTCTTTTGAGCTCCAACATTCAACTGCTCTTCCTCTTGCCACACTCTTCGCAGTCCCACTGAAGCCATTTGCTGACCTCAGTCACTCTCGCAGATTCCTACAGACCTTCCACCGCTAGCACTTAAGTCTTCTTCCCAACCAAATCTCTGTCATCATCCCAAATGGCTTCAGTCTCCAAGCAGGTGACTCATCTAATAACTTGAACTCGCAGTTTCTTGATTTCCTTTGCGACCAACAAATTTCACCTTCGTTTAATTTAAGTGACCCACTTCCATGGCAACACCCTGGATCTTGTCATCACCTAGAACTGTTTCATTAGCAAACCCTTAAGTTTAAAAAGCCCAGTCCCTAAAGTCAACTTCTTATCTTTCTACGTGTGGCTCCTTTAGAACCATGCATCTCCCTTTCCAGACTTCTAGTCTTTCAAACTCTTCCCATCTTCTCTCCACCAGCCCTCTGGTCCTTCCTTGACCTCCAGATTCAGCCACATAGTTACTTCTCTGATAACAGTGGCAAACACATAGCATGACTTTTGCTGGACCATATGGAAAGCCCTTTATATATATTAACTGTCTTCATCTTTTTCATCCGTTTGCAGCTAAATAAACTAAGGTTGAGTAATTTGCCCAAGGCTCCCAGCCAGGGCCAGCTGCATAATCTGTGGACCCAGTGTGAAGTGAAAATTCAGGACCCCTTGTTCAAAAAGCAGGGAGGGAAAAGTACCCTTTAAAATACTTGCCTATAAAGCCTTTTACTTTCTTTTTTCTCTTTTTTAAATTTTTAAAGAATTTTTGTAGAGATGGGGTCTCATTGTGATGCCAGGCTGATATCAAACTTCTGACTCAAGCAATCCTCCTGCCTCGGCCTCCCAAAGTGCAAGGATTACAGGTGTGAGCCACCATACCTGGCCAAAGCTTTTTTCTTTCTTATGTATTTGTTTATTTATTTTTATTTTATTTTTTTCCTGACTTTTAAGTTCCAGGGTACATGTGCAGGATGTGCAGGTTTGTTACATAGGTGTGCTGTGGTGGTTTCCCGCACAGATCAACTCATCACCTAGGTATTAAACCCAGCATCCATTAGCTGTTCCTCCTGATGCTCCCCCTCCCCCATTCCCCTCATAGGCCCCAGAGTGTGTTGTTCCCCCCATATGTCCATGTGTTCTCATCATTCAGCTCCCACTTATAAGTAAGAACTTGCCATGTTTAGTTTTCTGTTCCTTCATTAGTTTGCTGAGGATAATGGCTTCCAGCTCCACCCATGTCCCTGAAAACGATATAATCTCATTTTTTTTTATGGCTGCATAGTATTCCAGGGTATATATGTAACAAATATTCTTTAT